>NW_027046136.1:0-32477 GCF_025399875.1 Dalotia coriaria | reverse complement strand
AAAGAAGCATTTTAGATCGTTGAAATCGTTCCAAATAGAAGCAATATTAATAAAACGAATAATAAAAATTCGTCGTTTTTTATGCTGTTTACGCGTTAAGAAAAACGCAGATTAAAACAAAACGTGCTGTTTTTGCAAAAATAAGCATTTTCAAGCATTTTAGATCGTTGGAAATCCGTTCAAATAGACGCAATATTAATAAAAAAACGAATAATACCAAAAACTGCGTCGTCTTTATGCTGTTTTTACGCGTTAAAACGCAGTTTAAAACTCAAATCGTAACATTTTACCGAAATACATCATTTTCAAGAGCATTTTAGATCGTTGAAATCACGTTCAAATAGAAGCAATATTAATAAAAACGAATAATAAAAATTCGTCGTTTTTGTATGCTGTTTTACGCGTTAAAAAACGCGCAGATTAAAAGCTCAAAACGTGCTGTTTTGCTAAATAAGCATTTTCAAGCGACGATCACGTTGAAATCCCGTTTCAAAATAGACGCAATAATGGCAAAAACGAATAATAAAAACTTCGTCGTTTTTTGTGCCATTTTACGCGTTAAAACGCAGATTGAAACTCAAAACGTGCTGTTTTGATAAAATAATCATTTTCAAGCATTTAGATCGTTGAAATCGTTTCAAAAATAGAAACAATATTAATAAAAACGAAATATTAAAATTCGTCGTTTTTTATGCTGTTTTACGCGTTAAACGCAATTTAAAACTAAAACGATGCTGTTTGCTAAAATAAAAATTTCAAGCATTTTTAGATCGTTGAAATCGTTCAAATGAAGCAATATTAATAAAAACGAATAGAGAAAAATTCGTCGTTTTTATGCTGTTTTTACGCGTTAAAACGCAGATTAAAACTCAAAACGTTTTAGCACAAAATAAGCATTTTCAAGCATTTTGAATCGTTGAAATCACCGTTCAAATAGACGGAATATTAATAAAAACGAATAATAAAAATTTCGTCGCTTTTATGCTGTTTTACGCGTTAAAACGCGCAGATTAAACAAACGTGCTGTTTTGCTAAAATAAGCATTTTCAAGCATTTTAGATCGTTGAAATCGTTTAAATAGAAGCAATATTAATAAAAACAGCGAATAATAAAAAAATTCACGTCGTTTTTATGCTGTTTTTACGCGCGTTGAAAAACGCAGATTAAAAGCTCAAAACGTTAATAACGCACAAAATAAAGCATTTTCAAGCATTTTTAGATCGTTGAAATCGTTGGAAATAGACGTTTTTATATGGTGTTTTATGCTGTTTTACACGTTAAAACGCGGATTAAAAGCTCAAAACGTGCTGTTTGCTTTAAAATAAAGCATTTTCAAGCATTTTGGAATCGTTGGAGGAATCGTTCAAATAGAAGCGACAGCTAAAAGGCGAATAATAAAAATTCGTCGTTTTATGCTGTTTTGCGTGTTAAAACGCAGATTAAAGCTCAAAACATGCTGTTTTTGCTAAAATAAGCATTTTCAAGCATTTTAGATCGTTGAAATCGTTCAAATAGATGCAATATTAATAAAAAACGAATAAATAATTCGTGGTTTTATGCTGTTTTTACGCGCGTTGAAACGCAGATTAAAGCTCAAACGAGCTGTTTTTTGCTAAAATAAAGCATTTTCAAGCATTTTAGATGTTGAAATCGTTCAAATAGGAAGCAATATTAATAAAAACGAATAATAATAAAAATTCGTGAACATGCTGTTTTACGCGTTAAAGCGCAGATTAAAAGCTCAAAACGTGCTGTTTTGCTAAAATAAAGCATTTTTTGCAAGCATTTTTAGATCGTTGAAATCTTCAAAAATAGAAGCAATATTAATAAAAACCAATAATAAAAAATTCGTCGTTTTATGCTGTTTTTACACACGTTAAAACGCAGATTGAAACTGAAAACGTGCTGTTTTTGCTACGGACAAAGCATTTTCAAGCATTTTACCCCAGATCGTTGAAATCGTTCAAATAGACGCAATATTAATAAAACGAATAATAAAATTTCGTCGTTTTTTTTTATGCTGTTTTACGCGTTAAAACGCGAGATTAAAGCTCAAAACGTGCTGTTTTAAAATATGCATTTTCAAACATTTTTAGATCGTTGAAATCCTTCAAATAGAAGCAATATTAATAAAACGAATAATAAAATTTTCGTAGTTTTTATGCTGTTTTACGCGTTAAAACGCAGATTGAAGCTCAAAGCGATGCTGTTTTGCTAAAATTAACATTTTCAAGCATTTTTAGATCGTTGAAGTCGTTCAAATGGGCGCAATATTTAAAAACGATAAATAAAATTCGTCGTTTTTACGCTGTTTTACGCGTTAAACGCAGATTAACTCAAAACGTGCTGTTTTGCTAAAATAAGCATTTTCAAGCATTTTAGATCGTTGAAATCGTTGGAAATAGAGCGTATATTAATAAAAAACGAATAGCCAAAATTTGATAATTTTTATGCTGTTTTTACGCGGTAAAACGCGAGATTAAAAACTCAAAACGTGCTGTTTTGCTAAAATAACAAGCATTTTCAAGCATTTTTGATCGTTGAAATCGTTTCGTTCCGACAGACGAGATAACCAGCAAAAAAGCGAAGATAATAAAAGAATTTTGTCGCTTTATGCTGTTTTTACGCGTTAAAGCGCAGATTAAAACTCAAAACGTGCTGTTTTGCTAAAATAAGCATTTTCGACGATCGTTGAAATCGTTTTAAATAGAAGCAATATTAATAAAAACAGATAATAAAAATTCGTCGTTTTATGCTGTTTACGTTGAAACGCAGATTAAAATCAAAACGATGCTGTTTTGCTAAAATAAAACATTTTAAACATTTTTTAGATCGTTGAAATCGTTCAAATAGACGTTTTTATAGTCGTTTTTATGCTGTTTTACACGCTAAAACGCAGATTAAAAGCTCAAAACGTGCTGTTTTGCTAAAATAAGCATTTTTCGAAGCGTTTTAGATCGTTGAAATCGTTCAAATGGGAAGCAATATTAATAAAAACGAAAGGAATAATAAAAAAATTCGTCGTTTTTTATATACTTTTATTTTGCGTGTTAAACGCAGATTAAAGCTCAAAACATGCTGTTTGCCAGAATAGCATTTTCAGCATTTTTAGATCGTTGAAATCGTTCAAATAGATGCAATATTAATAAAAAGCGATAATAAAAAATTCGTGAACGCTTTATGCTGTTTTACGCGTTAAAACGCAGATTAAAACTCAAAACGAGCTGTTTTGCTAAAATAACATTTCAAGCATTTTAGATCGTTGAAATCGTTCAAATAGAAGCAATGTAGCAAAACGAATAAAAATTCGTCTGTTTACGCGTTAAAACGCAGATTAAAGGCTGCTCAAAACGTGCTGTTTTGCTTTAAAATAAAAGCATTTTTCAAGCATTTTAGATCGTTGAAATCGTTCAAATAGAAGCAATATTAATAAAAACCAATAATAATAAAAAAATTCGTCACGTTTTATGCTGTTTACGTTAAAACGCAGATTAGCTCAAAACGTGCTGTTTTGCTAAAATAAGCATTTTCAAAACAGATCGTTGAAATCGTTCAAATAGACGCAATAGTAATAAAAAACGAATAATAAAAATTTCGTCGTTTTTTATGCTGTTTTACGCGTTAAACGCAGATTAAAACTCAAAACGTGCTGTTTTGCTAAAATAATGCATTTTTCAAGCATTTTAGATCGTTGAAATCGCTTCAAATGAAGCAATATTAATAAAAACGAATAATAAAAATTTCGTAGTTTTTATGCTGTTTTACGCGTTAAACGCAGATTAAAGCTCAAAAACGTGCTGTTTTTGCACAAATTAGCATTTCAGGCATTTTAGATCGTTGAAATCGTTCAAATAGACGCAATATTAATAAAAACGATAAATAAAAATTCGTCGTTTTTACGCTGTTTACGCGTTAAAACGCAGATTAAAACTCAAAACGTGCTGTTTTTTGCTAAAATAAGCATTTTCAAGCATTTTTAGATCGTTGAAATCGTTTTAAATAGACGCAATATTAATAAAAACGATAATAATAAAAAATTTCGTCGTTTTATGCTTGTTTGCGTTAAAACGCAGATTAAAAAACAAAACGTGATGTTTTGCCAAAATAAGCATTTTCAAGCATTTTTAAGATCGTCGAAATCGTTCAAATAGACGCAATAAAGAAATAAAAACGAAAAATAAAAAATTTCGTGTTTTATGCTGTTTTACGCGTTAAAACGCAGAATAAAGCTCAAAACGTGCTGTTTTGCTAAAACCAGCATTTTCAAGCATTTTTAGATCGTTGAAATCGTTCAAATAGACGCAATATTAATAAAAACGAATAATAAAAATTGCGTCGTTTTGTAGCAATTTTACGCGTTAAAACGCAGATTAAAATAAAACGTGCTGTTTTGCTAAAATAAAATTTTCAAAGCATTTTAGATACGTTGAAATCGTTCAAATAGAAGCAATAGCTAATAAAAACAAATAATAAAATTTCGTCGTTTTATGCTGTTTTGCGCGTTAAACGTTAAAACTCCAGGCGTGTGCTGTTTTTGCTAAAATAAGCATTTTCAAGCATTTTAGATCGTTGAAATCGTTTAAATAGAAGCAATATTAATAAAAAACGAATAATAAAATTCGTCATTTTATGCTGTTTACGCGTTAAAACGCAGATTAAAACTCAAAACGTGCTGTTTGCTGGAAATTAGCATTTTTCAAGCATTTTAGATCGTTGAAATCGTTCAAAAATAGACGCAATATTAATAAAAACGAATAATAAAAAAATTCGTCATTTTTATGCTGTTTACGCGTTAAAACGCAGATTAAAAGCTCAAAACGTGCTGTTTTGCTAAAATAAACATTTTCAAGCATTTTTAGATCGTTGAAATCGTTTCAAATAGACGCAATATTAATAAAAACGAATAATAAAACTTCGTCGTTTTATGCTGTTTTGCGTTAAAAACGCAGATTAAAACAAGTGTACTGTTTTGCTAAAATAATCATTTTCAAGCATTTTTAGATCGTTGAAAACGTTCAAATAGAAGCAATATTAATAAGAAGCAGATAATAAAAATTCGTGGGCATGCTGTTTACGCGCGTTAAAACGCAGATTAAAACTCAAAACGTGCTGTTTTGCTTTAAAATATTAAGCATTTCAAGCATTTTAGATCGTTGAAATCGTTCAAATAGAGGCTAATGTTAATAAAAACGAATAATAAAAATTGTGTTTTATGCTGTTTTTCGCGTTAAACGCAGATTAAAAGCTCAAAAAACGTGCTGTTTTGCTGCAAATAAGCATTTTCAAGCATTTTTGAATCGTTGAAATCGTTCAAATGGCTTAATATTAATAAAACGAATAATAAAATTCGTCGTTTTATGCTGTTTTGCGCGTTAAAACGCAGATTAAAACTCAAAACGTGCTGTTTTGCTTAAAATAATCATTTTCAGCATTTTAGATCGTTGAAATCGTTCAAATAGAAGCAATATTAATAAAAAGAATAATAAAAATTTGTCTTTTATGTGCTGTTTTGCGTTAAAACGCAGATTAAACTCAAAAACGTGCTGTTTTGCTAAAATAGCTTTTATTTTCAAGCATTTTAGATCGTTGAAATCGTTTAAAACAGGGCGCGTCCGTAGCAAAGCGACAACGAAGTAGTGAGCATGCTGTTTTGCGATTTAAACGCAGAATTGGCTTTAAAACGGCGCTGTTTTGCGCTGAAGCCAGCGTTTCCGGCATTTTGGTCAAAGTCGGTTCGACGAATAAAATAAGCAAAACGGCCGGGGCCAAACAATTTCGCCGCCGACACGATAAAAACTTTCAGATTAAAACTAAAGCAACGCTGTTTTAAAACTCAACATTTTCAGCTGAATCAGGTAGAAACAAACAGCTCGTAACAAAAAAAGCAACAACAAAAATTTGACATAGCATTTTGAATTCAAAACAACAAAAAACGTATAAAAACAAAATTTTCCATTTTGATGGGTAAAGTAACGAGTTGACGAGCAGCTAACCAAAAGCTGAACAACAAAAGCAATGTTTTGCATTAAAACACAAGCTTCAACCACTGTTTTGCCCATTTTCAAAACATTTTGAATAATTGTAACATAAATGAAAACAAAAGCAAACAACAAAGGCTACGTTTTGCTTGCTGTTTCGATTGAAGCTTCAACCTTTCATTTTCGGCTCAAAAGCACTCAGTGATGTTCAATATTAATAAAACGAATAATAAAAATTCGTCGTTTTTACGCTGTTTACGCGTTAAAACGCGGGTCGCCAAAACTCAAAACGATGCTGTTTTGCTAAATAAGCATTTTTCAAGCATTTTAGATCGTTGAAATCCGTTCAAATAGAGAAGCAATATTAATAAAAACGAATAATAAAAATTCGTCACGTTTTATGCTGTTTACGCGTTAAAACGCAGATTAAAGCTCAAAACGTGCTGTTTTGCTAAAATAAACATTTTCAAGCATTTTAGATCCGTTGGAAATCGTTCAAATAGAAGCAATAGTAATAAAAACGAATAATAAAAATTCGTCGTTTTATGCCGTTTTACGCGTTAAAACCGCTGATTTAAACTCAAAACGTGCTGTTTTGCTAAAATAAGCATTTTCAAGCATTTTAAATCGTTGAAATCGTTCAAATAAGACATGACAAATAAAAACGAATAATAAAAATTTCGTCGTTTTTTATGCTGTTTTACGCGTTAAAACGCAGGAGATAAAGCATCAAAACGCGCTTTGTTTTGCTAAAATAAAGCATTTTCAAGCATTTTAAATCGTTGAAATCCTCGTTCAAGGCCGACGCAATATTAATAAAAACGAATAATAAAAATTTCGTCGTTTTATGCTGTTTTACGCGATAAACGCAGAATAAAGCTTTCAAAACATAACTGTTTTGCTAAAATAAGCACGGTAATCCAGAAATTTTTAGATCATTGAAATCGTTCAAATAGAAGCAATATTAATAAAAACGAATAATAAAATTCGTCGTTTTATGCTCGTTAAAACGCAGATTAAAACTCAAAACGTGCTGTTTTGCTAAAATAAGCATTTTCAAGCATTTTAGATCGTTGAAATCGTTCAAAATAGACGCCAATATTAATAAAACGAATAATAAAAACTTCGTCCTTTTTATGCTGTTTTACGCGTTAAAACGCAGATTAAAGCTCAAAACGCGTGCTGTTTTGCTAAAATAAAGCATTTTCAAGCATTTTAGATCGTTTGAAATCGTTCAAATAGAAGCAATATTAATAAAAACGAATAATAAAAATTCGTCGTTTTTATGCTGTTTTACGCGTTAAAACGCAGATTAAAGCTCAAACAGGCTGTTTTGCTTCAAAATAAAGCATTTTCAAGCATTTTTAGTCGTTATTATCGTTTCAAATAGAAGCAATATTAATAAAAAACGAATAATAAAAAATTCGTCGTTTTATGCTGTTTTACGCGTTAAAACGCCAGATTAAAGCTCAAAACGAGCTGTTTTGCTGAAATAAGCATTTTCAAACATTTTAGATCGTTGATATCGTTCAAATAGAAGCAATATTAATAAAAACGAATAATAAAAATTCGTCGTTTTTTATGCTGTTTACGCGTTAAAACGCAGATTAAAGCTCAAAACGTGCTGTTTTGCTGCAAAATAAAGCATTTTCAAGCGGTACATTTTAGATCGTTGAAATCGTTCCAAATAGACGCAATATTAATAAAACGAATAATAAAAATTTCGTCGTTTTTATGCTGTTTACGCGTTAAACGCAGAATAAAGCTCAAAACGTGCTGTTTTGCTTTAAAATAAAGCATTTTCAAGCATTTTGCAGATCGTTGAAATCGTTCAAATAGAGCAATATTAATAAAAACAGATAATAAAAATTGTTCGTTTTATGCTGTTTTACGCGTTAAAACGCAGATTAAAGCTCAAGCAGCAATGTTTGCTAAAATATAAGCACATTTTCAAAGCATTTTAGATCGTTGAAATCGTTCCGGAAATAGAAGCAGTATTATTAAAAGGCGAATGGCAAAAATTTCACGTCGTTTTTATGCTGTTTTGCGCGTTAAAACGCTGATTAAAAGCTCAAAACGTGCTGTTTTGCTAAAATAAGCATTTTTCAAGCATTTTAGATCGTTGAAATCGTTCAAATAGAAGCAATATTAATAAAAACAAATAATAAAAAAATTCGTCGTTTTTATGCTGTTTTACGCGTTAAAACGCAGATTAAAGCTCAAAACGTGCTGTTTTGCTAAAATAAGCATTTTCAAGCATTTTAGATCGTGAATTTCAAATAGACGAATATTAATTAAAAACGAATAATAAAAATTCGCGTTTTATGTGTTTTACGCGTTAAAACGCAGATTAAAGCTCAAAGCGTTTGCTGATAATCTTTCAAGCATTTTAGGTCGTTGAAATCGTTAAAAGAAATATTAATAAAAACGAATAAAAAAATTCGTTTTATGCTGTTCGCGTTAAAATGCAGTTAAAGCCTTAAAACGCGTTTGCAAAATAAGCATTTTGCTAATAATCGTCGAAACTTCAATAGACGAATAAAAATAAAAACGAATAAAAAAATATTCGTCTTTTTTGGTTTACCGTTAAAACGCAGATAAAGCTCAAAACGTGCTGTTTTGCTAAATAAGCATTTTCAAGCATTTTGAAATCGTTCAAATAGACGTTTTAAATAAAAACGAATAAAAAAATTCGTCGTTTTATGTTGTTTACGCTTAAAAACGCAGATTAAAGCCAAAAGCTTTTGCTAAAATAAGCATTTCAAGCATTTTAGATCGTTGAATCGTTAAAGAAGAAATTTAAATAAAACGATAACTAAAAATTGTCGTTTTATATTTTTACGCAAAGCAGATTAAAGCCTCAAATAATGTTTTTAAAAAAGTTTCAAATTTTCGATCGTTGAAATCGTTCAAATAGACGTAAATTAATAAAACAATAATAATGTCGTGTTTTATGTGTTTTACGCGTTAAAACGTTGTAACTCAAAACGCTTTTCTAAAATAAGATTTTGCATTTTAGACGTTGAATCGCGTTAAATGAAGCAATATTAATAAAACAAATATAAAAATGCTCTTTTTTATGTTGTTTTACGCGTTAAAACGCAGATTAAAAGCTCAAAAGGGCTGCTTTGAAAATAAGCATTTTCAAGCATTTTAGATCGTTGAAATCGTTCAAATAGAAGCAATATTAATAAAAACAAATAATAAAAAATTCGTCGTTTTATGCTGTTTTACGCGTTAAAACGCAGATTAAAGCTCAAAACGTGCTGTTTTGCTAAAATAAGCATTTTCAAGCATTTTAGATCGTTGAAATCGTCCAAATAGACGCAATATTAATAAAAACGAATAATAAAATTCGTCGTTTTATGCTGTTTTACGCGTTAAAACGCAGATTAAAGCTCAAAACGTGCTGTTTTGCTAAAATAAGCATTTTCAAGCATTTTAGATCGTTGAAATCGTTCAAATAGACGCAATTTAATAAAAACGAATAATAAAAATTTCGTCGTTTTATGCTGTTTTGCGCGTTAAAACGCAGATTAAAGCTCAAAACGTGCTGTTTTGCTAAAAATAAGCTCTTTTCAAGCATTTTAGATCGTTGAAATCGTTCAAATAGACGCAATATTAATAAAAAACGAATAATAAAAATTCGTCGTTTTTATGCTGTTTTACGCGTTAAAACGCAGATTAAAGTTCAAAACGTGCTGTTTTGCTAAAATAAGTATTTTCAAGCATTTTAGATCGTTGAAATCGTTCAAATAGAAGCAATATTAATAAAAATCGAATAATAAAATTTCGTCGTTTTATGCTGTTTTACGCGTTAAAACGCAGATTAAAGCTCAAAACGTGCTGCTTTGCTAAAATAAGCATTTTCAAGCATTTTAGATCGTTGAAATCGTTCAAATAGAAGCTAACATTAAGAAAAAACGAATAATAAAAATTCGTCGTTTTAGGGTTTTTTTCGCGATAAAACGCAGAATAAAGCTCAAAACGTGCTGTTTTGCTAAATAAGCATTTTCAAGCATTTTAGATCGTTGAAATCGTTCAAAGACGCAATATTAATAAAACGAATAATAAAAACTTCGTCGTTTTATGCTGTTTTACGCGTTAAAACGCAATTAAAGCTCAAACGGCTGTTTTGCTAAAATAATCATTTTCAAGCATTTTAGATCGTTGAAATCGTTCAAATAGAAGCATATTAATAAAAAACGAATAATAAAATTGCGTTTTATAGCTGTTTTACGCGTTAAAACGCAGATTAAAGCTCAAAACGTGCTGTTTTGCTAAAATAAGCATTTTCAAGCATTTTAGATCGTTGAAATCGTTCAAATAGAAGCAATATTAATAAAAACGAATAATAAAAAATTCGTCGTTTTATGCTGTTTTACGTTTAAAACGCAGATTAAAGCTCAAAACGTGTGTTTGCTAAAATAAGCATTTTCAAGCATTTTATAGTCGAAATCGTTCAAATAGACGCAATAAAAATAAAACCGAATAATAAAAATTTCATCGTTTTTATGTGTTTTACGCGTTAAAACGCAGAATAAAAGCTCAAAACGTGCTGTTTTGCTAAAATAAGCATTTTCAAGCATTTTAGATCGTTGAAATCGTTCAATAGACGCAATATTAATAAAAAACGAATAATAAATTTCTGTCGTTTTATGCGTTTTACGCGTTAAAAACGCAGATTAAAGCTCAAAACGTGCTGTTTTGCTAAAATAAGCATTTTCAAGCATTTAGATCGTGAAATCGTTCTAAATAGAAGCATATTAATAAAACGAATAATAAAATTGTCGTTTTATGCTGTTTTACGCATTAAAACGCAGTTAAAGCTCAAACGTACTGTTTTGCTAAAATAACCCTTTTCAAATTTCGATCGCTGAACGTTCTAGACGCAATATTAATAAAAACGAATAAAAAAATTCGTCGTTTTTATGCTGTTTACGCGTTAAAACGCTGATTAAAGCTCAAACGTGCTGTTTTGCAAAATAAGCATTTTCAGCATTTAAGATCGTTGAAATCGTTCAAATAGACGCAATATTAATAAAAACGAATAATAAAAATTCGTCGTTTTTATGTGTTTTACGCTTAAAACGCAGATTAAAGCTAAAAACGCTGTTTTGCTAAAATAAGCTTTTCAAGCATTTTAGACGTTAAATCGTTCAAAAGACAGCAAATTAATAAAAACGAATATAAAAATTTCGTTTTTATGCTGTTTTACGCGTTAAAACGAGATTAAAGCCAAACTGCTTGTTTTCAAAAAAAGCATTTTCAAGCATTTTAGATCGTTGAGATCCCAAAGGCAATTTAAAACGAAAATAAAAATTTCGCGTTTTATGCTTTTTTCGCGATAAAACGCAGAAAAAAAGCTCAAAATGTGCTGTTTTCTTAAAGCTTTTAAAGCATTTTAGATCGTTGAAATCGTTCAAATAAAGCAATATTAAAAAAAACGAAAAAAAAAATTGTCGTTTTATGCTGACGCTTTAAAAAGCAGATTAAAGCTCAAAACGTGCTGTTTTGCTAAAATAAGCATTTTCAAGCTTTTTTAGATCTTTGAAATCGTTCAAAAGACGCAATATTAAAAAAAAAGAATATAAAATTTCGTCGTTTTATGTGTTTTCCCGGTTAAAACGCAGACTAAAGCTAAAAAGGGCTGTTTGCTAAAAAAATTTATTTTAAAGCTTTTTTAGATCTTGAAATCGCAAAAGAAGCAAATTTTAATAAAAACGAATAAAAAAAAATTCGTCGTATTTATGCGACGCTTTAAAAACCAGATTAAAGTAAAACGGCTGTTTTGCTAAAATAAGCATTTTCAAGCATTTAGATCGTTGAAATCGTTCAAATAGAAGCAATTTTAAAAAAAAAACGAATAATAAAAATTTCGTTTTATGCTTTTTGCTTAAAACGCAGATTAAAGTAAAAACGTACTGTTTTTAAAATAAGCCTTTTGAGCATTTTCGATCGTTGAAATCGTTCAAATGACGCAATATTGATAAAAAACGAATAAAAAAAATTTCGTCGTTTTATGCTGTTTTACGCGTTAAAAGCTGTTTAAAAACTCAAACGTTGGCAAAAATAAGTTTTTTAACATTTAAGATCGTTTGAAATCGTTCAAAAGACGAAAATTTTAAAAACGAATAATAAAAGTTGTCGTTTTTATGTGTTTACGCGTTGCGATTAAAGCTCAAAACGCTTTTTTTGCAAAAATAAGCATTTTCAAGCATTTTAGATCGTTGAAATCGTTCAAAAGACCCCAAATAAAAAAAAAACGAATAAAAAAAAATTTCGTCGTTTTATGCTGTTTTACGCTTTAAAAAACGCAAAATTTAAAGTTCAAAAGGGCTGTTTTAAAAATAAGCTTTTTTCAAGCTTTTTAAATCGTTGAAATCGTTCAAAAAACCCAAATATTAAAAAAAAAACAAAATAAAAAAAATTTCGTCTTTTTTATGTTTGTTTTACGCGTTAAAAACGCAGTTTAAAAAGCTAAAAAGGGTGCTGTTTTGCAAAAAATAAGCATTTTCAAGCATTTTAGATCGTTGAAATCGTTCAAATAAAAGCAATATTAAAAAAAAACAAAAAAAAAAATTTCGTCTTTTTTATGCTGTTTTACGCGTTAAAACGCAAAATAAAACTCAAAAGTGCTTTTTTTGCTAAAATAAGCATTTTCAAGCATTTTAGACCGTTAAAATGTTCAAAAAAAAGCAATATTAAAAAAAAGGGAATAAAAAAAAATTTCGTCGTTTTATGCTTTTTTTACGCGTTAAAACCCAGAAAAGCTCAAAACGTGCTTTTTTTGCTAAAAAAAAGCATTTTCAAGAAGATCGTTGAAATCGTTAAAAATAGACGCAATAAAAAAAAAAAACGAATAAAAAAAATTCTCGTTTTTATGCTGTTTTACGCGTTAAAACGCAAAATAAAGCTCAAAACGTGCTGTTTTGCTAAAATAACATTTTAAAAGCTTTTTTAGATCTTGAAATCGTTAAAATAGAACCAATATTAATAAAAACGAATAAAAAAAAATTTCGTCGTTTTTTGCTGTTTTACGCGTTAAAACGCAGATTAAAGCTAAAAAGTGCGGGTTTTTAAAAAAGCATTTTCAAGTTTTTTTAAAGGGGGAAATCGAAAAGACCTTTTTTAAAAAAAAACGAATAATAAAATTTCGTCTTTTTTGCTTTTTTCCCGGTTAAAAAAAAAAAAACCCCTTTTTTAAAAAAATTTTCAAATTAAACCGAAAAAAAAAAAATAAAAAAAAAAAAATTTTTTTTTTTTTTACGTTAAAACGCAAAAAAGCCCGTTGTTTTTAAAAAACTTTTAAGATTTTAATCGTTAAATGAAAATAAAATTTTTAAAAAAACGAATAAAAAAAATTTCGTCTTTTTTATCCCTGTTTTACGCTTTAAAAACGCAGAAAAAAAGCTAAAAAAACGTGCTGTTTTGCTAAAAAAACATTTTCAAGCTTTTTGATCGTTGAAATCGTTCAAATAGACCCCTATTAATAAAACGAATAAAAAAAATTTCGCCGTTTTATGCTGTTTTACGCGTTAAAACGCAGATTAAAGTTCAAAACGTCCCGTTTTGCTAAAATAAGCATTTTCGCCTTTTTTAGATCGTTGAAATCTTTCCAAATAGAGCAATATTAAAAAAAACGAAAAAAAAAAAACCCGTCGTTTTATGCGTTTTACGCTTAAAAACGCAGATTAAAAGCTAAAAACGTGCTGTTTTGTTTTAAAAATAAGTTTTTTTCAAGCATTTTAGATCGTTGAGATCGCTCAAATAGACGCAATTTTTAAAAAAAACGAATAAAAAAAATTTTTGTCGTTTTTATGCTTTTTTACGCGATAAAACGCAGAATAAAGCCCCCAAAAGGGCTGTTTTGCTAAAATAAGATTTCAAGCATTTTAGATCGTTGAAATCGTTCAAATAAAAGCAATATTAAAAAAAAACGAATAAAAAAAAATTGTCGTTTTTATGCTGTTTTACGCTTTAAAAACGCAGATTAAAGCTAAAAAGGGCTGTTTTGCTTAAAATAAGCTTTTTCCAACATTTTAGATCGTTGAAATCGTTCAAATAGACTAATTTAATAAAACGAATAAAAAAAATTTCGTCTTTTTTATGTTTTTTTACGCGTTAAAACGCAGTTAAAAATTCAAAAGGGGCTGTTTTTAAAATAAGCATTTTCAAGCATTTTGATCGTGAAATCGTTCAAATAGACGCAATAAAAAAAAAAACGAATAATAAAAATTTCGTCGTTTTATGCTGTTTTACGCGTTAAAACGCAGAAAAAAGCTCAAAACGGCTGTTTTGCTAAAATAGCATTTTCAAGCATTTTAGATCGTTGAACCTCAAATGCGCAATATTAAAAAAAAACGAATAAAAAAAATTTTTGCGTTTTATGCTGTTTTGCGTGGAAATAAAGTAAAAAGTGCTGTTTTGCTAAAATAAGCTTTTAAGTTTTTTGATCGTTGAAACTTCAAATGGGCAAATTAAAAAAAAAACGAATAAAAAAAATTCGTCGTTTTTATGCTGTTTTACGCTTTAAAAACGCAGTTTAAAAAGCTCAAAACGTCTTTTTTAAAAATAAGCATTTTCAAGCATTTTAGACGTTAAAACCCCGTTCAAATAGACGCAAAAATAAAAAAAAAAAAAATTTTTTTTTTTGTTTTACGCTTAAAACGAAAACGTGCTGTTGTTTGCTAAAATAAGCATTTTCTAAGCATTTTAGATCGTTGAAATCGTTCAAATAGACGTGTAAATATTAATAAAAAGTAAAAAACGAATAATAAAAAAAAAAATTGTCGTTTTATGCTGTTTTACGCGTTAAAACGCAGATTAAAGCTCAAAACGTGCTGTTTTGCTAAAATAAGTACTTTTCAAGCATTTAGACCGTTGAAATCGTTTAAATATGCTTAATATTTTCAATGTCTGAATAATAAAAAATTTCGTCGTTTTATGCTGTTTTACGCGTTAAAACGCAGATTAAAGCTCCTCAAAACGTAGTTTTGCTAAAATATGCATTTCAAGCATTTTAGATCGTTGAAATCGTTCAAATAGAAGCAATATTAATAAAAAACAAATAATAAAAAATTCGTCGTTTTTATGCTGTTCTTTACGCGTTAAAAACGCAGATTAAAGCCTCAAAACGTGCTGTTTTGCTAAAATAAGTACTTTTCAAGCATTTTGCATCGTTGAAATCGCTCAAATAGATGCAATATTGGCCAAAAAACGAATAATAAAAAATTTCGTCGTTTTATGCTGTTTTACGCGTTAAAACGCTGATTAAAAGCTCAAAACGTGCTGTTTTGCTAAAATAAGCATTTTCGCGCATTTTGTGATCGTTGAAATCGTTCAAATAGACGCAATATTAATAAAAACGAATAATAAAAAAATCTTCGTCGTTTTATGCTGTTTTACGCGTTAAAAACGCAGATTAAAGCTCAAAACGTGCTGTTTTGCTAAAATAAAGTATCTTCAAGCATCTAGACGTTGAAATCGTTAAAATAGAAGCCAAATATTAATGTAAAAACAAATAATAAAAATTTCGTCGTTTTATGCTGTTTTACGCGTTAAAACGCAGATTAAAGCTCAAAACGTGCTGTTTTGCTAAAATAAGCATTTTCAAGCATTTTAGATCGTTGAAATCGCTTTCAAACAGACGATGCACAAACCAGCTTCGCCAAAAAATTTCGTCGTTTTATGCTGTTTTACGCATTAAAAAACGCGCAGAATAAAAGCTCAAAAACGTGATGTTTTATAAAATAAGTAATTTCGGGCATTTTAGATCGTTGAAATCGTTCAAATAGAAGCAATATTAATAAAAAAAACGAATAAAAATCGTCGTTTTATGTTGTTTTACGCGTTAAAACGCAGATTAAAGCTCAAAACGTGCTGTTTTATAAAAATAAGCATTTTCAAGCATTTTAGATCGTTGGAATCGTTCAAATAGACGTGCAATATTAATAAAAACGAATAATGTACCCGTCGTTTTATGCTATTTTACGCGTTAAAACGTAGATTAAAGCTCAAAACGTGCTGTTTTGCTAAACAAGCATTTTCTGGCATTTTAGATCGTTTGCAAATTGTTCAACAGAAGTACATAATAAAACGAATAATAAATAATTCTGTCGTTTTATGCTGTTTTACGCGATAAAACGTAGATTAAAGCTCAAACGTGCTGTTTTGCTAAAATAAGCATTTTCAAGCATTTTAGATCGTTGAAATCGTTCAACAGGAAGTAATATTAATAAAACGAATAATAAAAATTGCCGTTTTATGCTGTTTTATGCGTTAAAACGCAGATTAAAAGCCTCAAACGTGCTGTTTTGCTAAAAATAAAGCATTTTCAAGCATTTTAGACGTTGAAATCGTTAAAATAGAAGCAATATTAATAAAACAAATAATAAAAAATTTCGTCGTTTTATAAGTTGTTTTACGCGTTAAAAACGCAGATTAAAAGCCTCAAACGTGCTGTTTTGCTAAAATAAGCATTTAAGCATTTTAGATCGTTGAACGTTCAAATAGACGCAATATTAATAAAAAACGAATAACAAAAATTTCGTCGTTTTATGCTGTTTACGCATTAAAAACGCAGAATAAAAGCTCTCAAAACGTGATGTTTTGCTAAAATAAGCAATTTCTGCGATGATCGTTGAAATCGTTCAAATAGAAGCATATTAATAAAAAACGAATAATAAAAAATTCGTCGTTTTATGCCGTTTTACGTTAAAACGCAGATTAAAGCTCAAAAACGTGCCGTTTTGCCAAAAATAAAGCATCTTCAAGCATTTTAGATCGTTGAACCGTTCAAATAGACGTACACATTAAAAACGAATAATAAAAATTCGTCGTTTTATGTTATTTTACGCGTTAAACGCAGGATTAAAAGCTCAAAACGTGCTTTGCCGCTAAAAATAAGCATTTCGCCATTTCTTAGATCGTTGAAATCGTTCAAATAGAAGCAATATTAATAAAAACGAATAATAAATAATTCGTCGTTTTATGCTGTTTTACGCGATAAAAACGCAGATTAAAGCTCAAAACGTGCTGTTTTGCTAAAAATAAGCATTTTCAAGCATTTAGATCGTTGAAATCGTTCAAATAGAAGCTAATATTAATAAAAACGAATAATAAAAAATTCGTCGTTTTATGTGCTGTTTTATGCGTTAGCAGATTAAAGCTCAAAACGTGCTTTTTTGCTAAAATAAGCATTTTCTCAAGCATTTTAGATCGTTGAAATCGTTCAAATAGAAGTTAATATTAATAAAAAACGAATAATAAAAAAATTCGTCGTTTTATGCTGTTTTACGCGTTAAAACGCAGATTAAAGCTCAAAACGTGCTGTTTTGCTAAAATAAGCATTTTCAAGCATTTTTAGATCGTTGAAATCGTTCAAATAGAGCACATAATAAAAAAAACGAATAAAATTCGTCGTTTTTTGCGTTGTTTTACGTTGTAAACGCAGGATTAAAGCTCAAAACGTGCTGTTTTGCTAAAATAAGCATTTTCAAGCATTTTAGATCGTTGAAATCGTTCAAATAGACGCAATATTAATAAAAACGAATAATAAAAATTTCTTGTCGTTTTATGTTGTTTTACGCGTTAAAACGCAGAATAAAGCTCAAAATCGTAGTTGTTTTGCTAAAATATGCATTTTTCAAGCATTTTAGATCAGTTAAACGTTCAAATAGGACGCAATATTAATAAAAAAACGAATAATAAAAATTTCGTCGTTTTGTTGTTGTTTACGCGTTAAAACGGGCAGAATAAAGCTCAAAACGCGCTGTTTTGTTGCAAATATGTATTTTCAAGCATTTTAGATCGCTGGAAATCGTTCAAATAGACGTGCGAATATTAATAAAAACGAATAATAAAATTCCTTGCTCGTTTTATGTTGTTTTACGCGTTAAACGCAGATTAAAAGCTCACAAAACGTGTTGCCGCTAAAATAAGATTTTCAAAGCATTTTAGATCGCGAAATCGTTCAAATAGAAGTACATAATAAAAAACGAATAATAAAAAATTCTGTCGTTTTTATGTTGTTTTACGCGTTAAAAACGCTGATTAAAGCTCAAAAACGTTCTGTTTTGCTGGGCATAAAATAAAGCATTTTCAAGCATTTTAGATCGTTGAACTTCAAATAGAAGCAATATTAATAAAAAACGAATAATAAAAATTTCGTGTTTTATGCCGTTTTACGCGTTAAAACGTAGCAGATTAAAGCTCTCAAAACGTGCTGTTTTGCTAAAATAAGCATTTTCGCTACATTTTAGATCATTGGAAATCGTTCAAATAGACGCAATATTAATAAAAAAAACTAATAATAAAAAAATTCGTCGTTTTTATGCTGTTTTTACGCGTTAAAACGCAGATTAAAGCTCAAAAACGTGCTGTTTTGCTAAAATAAGCATTTTTCAAGCATTTTAGATCGTTGAAATCGTTCAACAGAAGCAATATTAATTAAAAAACGAATAATAAAAATTCGTCGTTTTATGTTGTTTTACGCGTTAAAACGCAGATTAAAAGCCTCAATACGCTGTTTGCTAAAAATAAGCATTTTCAAGCATTTTGTGATCGCCGAAATCGTTCAAATAGAAGCAATATTAATAAAAACGAATAATAAAAATTCGTCGTTTTTATGTTGTTTTACGCGTTAAAACGTGCAGATTAAAAGCTCAAAACGTGCTGTTTTGCTAAAATAAGCATTTTCAAGCATTTTAGATCGTTGAAATCGTTCAAATAGACGCAATATTAATAAAAACGTAAATAAAAATTTCGTCGTTTTATGTTGTTTTAGCCGCGTTAAAACGCAGATTAAGCTCAAAAACGGTAAGCTGTTTTGCTAAAAAATAAGCATTTTCAAGCATTTTAGCCTCGTTGAAATCGTTCAAATAGAAGCAATATTAATAAAAAAACGAATAATAAAAATTGTCGTTTTATGTTGCTTTACGCGTTAAAACGCAGATTAAAAGCCTCAAAACGTGCTGTTTTGCTGCAAAATAAGTATCGGGCGTTTTTAGATCGTTGAAATCGTTCAAATAGTAATTAAATAAAAATAAAAAACGAATAATAAAAAATTGCCGTTTTATGTTGTCTTTACGCGTTAAACGGCAGATTAAAGCTCAAAACGTAAGGCCTTTGCTGCAAATAAGCATTTTCAAGCATTTTAGATCGCTTAAAACGTTCAAATAGAAACAATATTAATAAAACGAATAATAAAATTGTCGTTTTTGGCGGCGTTGTTTACGCCAAAACGCAGATTAAAAGTCAAAACGGGTGTTGTTTCTTGTCAAAATAAGCATTTTCTGCCATTTTAGATCAGCGCTGGAAATCACCAAATAGACGCAATATTAATAAAAACGACACAAAAATTCGTCGTTTTATGTTGTTTTACGCGTTAAAACGTTGGTGATTAAAGCTCAAAACGCTGTTTTGCTAGAGTAATAAGCATTTCCAAGCATTTTAGATCGTTGAAATCGTTCAAATAGCAACATTAATAAAAACGAATAATAAAAATTTCGTCGTTTTATGCTGTTTTACGCGTTAAAACGCAGATTAAAGCTCAAAACGGCTGTTTTGCTAAAATAAGCATTTTCAAGCATTTTAGATCGTTGAAATCGTTCAAATAGAAGCAATATTAATAAAAACGAATAATAAAAATTTCGTCGTTTTATGCTGTTTTACGCGTTAAACGCGAATTAAAGCCAAACGTGCTGTTTTGCTAAAATAAGCATTTTCAAGCATTTTAGATCGTTGAAATCGTTCAAATAGAGCAATATTAATAAAAACGAATAATAAAAATTCGTCGTTTTATGCTGTTTTACGCTTAAAACGCAGATTAAAGCTCAAACGTGCTGTTTTGCTAAAATAAGCATTTTCAAGCATTTTGATCGCTGAAATCGTTCAAATAGACGCAATATTAATAAAACGAATAATAAAAATTCGTCTTTTTTATGCTGTTTTACGCGTTAAAACGCAGATTAAAGCTCAAAACGTGCTGTTTTGCTAAAATAAGCATTTTCAAGCATTTTAGATCGTTGAAATCGTTCAAGAGAAGCAATATTAATAAAACGAATAATAAATTTCGTCGTTTTATGTGTTTTACGCGTTAAACGCAGATTCAAAGCTCAAAACGTGCTGTTTTGCTAAAATAAGCATTTTCAAGCATTTTAGATCGTTGAAATCGTTCAAATAGAAGCAATATTAAAAAAAACGAATAATAAAAATTCGTCGTTTTTATGCTGTTTTACGCGTTAAAACGCAGATTAAAGCTCAAAACGGCTGTTTGCTAAAAAAAAGCATTTTCAGCTTTTTAGATCGTTGAAATCGTTCAAATAGACGCAATATAATAAAAACGAATAATAAAATTTCGTCGTTTTATGCTGTTTACGCTTTAAAAACGCATGTAAAGCTCAAAAACGTGCTGTTTTGCTAAAATAAGCATTTTCAAGCATTTTAGATCGTTGAAATCGTTCAAATAGAAGCAATATTAATAAAAACGAGATTAATAAAAAATCTGTCGTTTTATGCTGTTTTACGCGTTAAAACGCAGATTAAAGCCTGCAACGTGTGCTGTTTTGCTAAAATTAGCATTTTCACATTTTACCGTTGAAATCGTTCAAATAGACGCAATATTAATAAAAACGAATAATAAAATTTCTGTCGTTTTATGCTGTTTTACGCGTTAAAACGCAGATTAAAGCTCAAAACGTGCTAATGGTAAAAATAAACATTTTCAAGCATTTTAGATCGTTGAAATAGTTCAACAGAAGTACTATTAATAAACAACGAATAAAAATTCGTCGTTTTATAAGCGTTTTACGCGCGTTAAAACGCAGATTAAAGCTCAAAACGTGCTGTTTTGCTAAAATAAGCATTCCCTACATTTTAGATCGTTGAAATCGTTCAAATAGACGCAATATTAATAAAAACGAATAATAAAAATTCTCTGTCGTTTTTATGCTGTTTTACGCGTTAAACGCTGATTAAAGCTCTCAAAATGCTGTTTTGCTGTTAAAGATTTTCTACATTTTAGATCGTTGAAATCGCTCAAATAGACGCACATTAATAAAAAACGAATAACAAAATTTCTGTCGTTTTTATGCTGTTTTACGCGTTAACATCGCAGAATAAAGCCCAAACGTGCTGTTTTGCTAAAATAAGCATTTCAAGCATTTTAGGTCGTTGAAATCGTCTCAATAGAAGCAATATTAATAAAACGAATAATAAAAATTGTCGTTTTTGTTGTTTACGCGTTAAATGCAGATTAAAGCTCAAAACGCTGTTTTACAAAAATAAGCATTTTCAAGCATTTTAGATCGCTGAAATCGTTCAAATAGACGCAATAAAAATAAAAACGAATAATCAAAATTCCCCGTCGTTTTATGCTGTTTTACGCGTTAAAACGCAGAATAAAGCTCAAAACGTGCAGTTTTGCTAAAATAAGCATTTTCTCAAGCATTTTAGATCGCTGAAATCGTTCAAATAGGACGCAATATTAATAAAAAAACGAATAATAAAATTTCTGTCGTTTTATGCTGTTTTACGCGTTAAAACGGTGATTAAAGCCTCAAAACGTGCTGTTTCGCTAAAATAAGCATTTTCTGCCATTTTAGATCGTTGAAATTGTTCAAATAGAAGCGCAATATTAATAAAAACGAATAATAAAAATTTCGTCGTTTTATGCTTTACGCGCTAAACGCAGAATAAAGCCCAAACGTGCTGTTTTGCTAAAATAAGCATTTTCTAGCATTTTAGATCGTTGGAAATCGTTCAAATAGAGCAATATTACTAAAACGAATAATAAAAATTCGTCGTTTTATGCTGTTTTACGCGTTAAAACGCAGATTAACGCTCAAACGTGCTGTTTTGCTAAAATAAGCATTTTCAAGCATTTGATCGCTGAAATCGTTCAAATAGACGCAATAAAAAAATAAAACGAATAATAAATAAATTCATCGTTTTATGTTGTTTTACGCTAAAACGCAGATTAAAGCTCAAAACGTGCTTTCGTTTTGCTAAAATAAGCATTTTCAAGCATTTTAGATCGTTGAAATCGTTCAAATAGATGCGCAATATTAATAAAACGAATAATAAAATTTCTGCCGTTTTGCTGTTTTACGCGTTAAAAAACGCAGGATTAAAGCCTCAAAACGTGCTGTTTTGCTAAAATAAGCATTTTCAAGCATTTTAGATCGTTGAAATCGTTCCAATAGAAGCACATTAATAAAAACGAATAATAAAAAATTGTCGCGTTTTTATGCTGTTTTACGAGCTTGCCGCAGATTGTGCTCAAAACGTGCTGTTTGCTAAAATAAGCATTTTCAAGCATTTTAGATCGTTGAAATCGTTGAAATAGACGTACAAAAATAAAAACGAATAATAAAATTTTGTCGTTTTATGCTGTTTACGCGTTAAAACGCAGAATAAAAGCTCACAAAACGTGCTGTTTTGCTAAAATAAGCGTTTTCAAGCATTTTATCGTTGAACCGTTCAAATAGACGCAAATATTAATAAAAAACGAATAATAAATATTTCGTCGTTTTTATGCTGTTTTTACGTTAAAACGCAGATCAAAGCTCAAAACGTGCTGTTTTTACAAAATAAGCATTTTCTAGCATTTTAGATCGCTGGAACCGTTCAACAGACGCAATAAAATAAAAAACGAATAATAAATACCTTGTCGTTTTATGCTGTTTTACGCGTTAAAACGGCTGATTAAAGCTCAAAACGTGCTGTTTTGCTAAAAATAAGCATTTTCAAGCATTTTAGATCGTTGAAATCGTTCAAATAGACGCAATATTAATAAAAACGAATAATAAAATGTCATGCCGTTTTATGTTGTTTTACGCGTTAAAACGCAGAATAAAGCCTTCAAAACGCTGTTTGCTAAAATAAGCATTTTCAAGCATTTTAGATCGTTGAAATCGTTCAAATAGAAGCACATTAATAAAACGATTAATAAAAAATTCGTCGTTTTATGCTGTTTTACGTTAAAACGCAGATTAAAGCTCAAACGTGCTGTTTTGCTAAAATTAGCATTTTCAAGCATTTGCATCGTTGAACCGTTCAAATAATGCAATACAATAAAAAAACGAATAATAAAATTTCGCCCGTTTTATGCTGTTTTACGCGTTAAACGCAGACAAAGCTCAAAACGCTGTTTTATAAAAAATAAACATTTTCGCCATTTTAGATCGTTGAAATAGTTCAAATAGAAGCAATATTAATAAAAACGAATAATAAAATTTCGTCGTTTTATAAGCGTTTTACGCGTTAACACGCAGAACAGCTCAAAATCGTGCTGTTTTGCTAAAATAAGCATTTTCGCCATTTTTAGGTCGTTGAAACCGTTCAAATAGAAGCTAACATTAATAAAAACGAATAATAAAAAATTTGGCCGTTTATGTTGTTTTACGTTAAATGCATTTAAAGCCCAAAACGCTGTTTTGCTAAATAAGCATTTTCGCTACTAGATCGTTGAAATCGTTCAACAGACGCAACAAAAATAAAAAAACGAA
This sequence comes from Dalotia coriaria, assembly GCF_025399875.1. NCBI lineage: Eukaryota > Metazoa > Arthropoda > Insecta > Coleoptera > Staphylinidae > Dalotia > Dalotia coriaria. The sequence continues at coordinate 8,989 of NW_027046136.1, read as the reverse complement.
TAATCAAAATTTCGTCGTTTTATGTTGTTTTACGCGTTAAAACGCAGAATGTGCCTAAAAACGTGCTTTGCTATAAAATAAGCATTTTCAAGCATTTTAGATCGTTGAAATCGTTCAAATAGACGCAAATATTAATAAAAACGAATACAAAAATTCTGTCGTTTTATGTTGTTTGCGCGTTAAAACGCAGATTAAAGCTCAAAAACGTGCTGTTTCGCTAAAATAAGCATTTTCAAGCATTTTAGATCGCTTGAAATCGTTCAAATAGAAGCAATATTAATAAAAACGCATCAATAAAATTTCGTCGTTTTATGCTGTTTTACGCGTTAAAAACGCAGAATAAAGCTCAAAACGTGCTGTTTTGCTAAAATAAGCATTTTCTGCCATTTTAGATCGCTGAAATCGTTCAAATAGAAGCAACATTAAATAAAAACGAATAAATAAAAATTCGTCGTTTTTATGCTGTTTTACGCGTTAAAACGCAGATTACCAAAAACGTGCCGTTTTGCTGTACAAGCATTTTCAAGCATTTTAGATCGTTGAAATCGTTCAACAGACGCAATAAAATAAAAAACGAATAATAAATAAATTCATCGTTTTTATGCTGTTTTACGTTAAAACGCAGATTAAAGCTCAAAACGTGCTGTTTTGCTAAAATAAGCATTTTCAAGCATTTTAAATCGTTGAAATCGTTCAAATAGAGACGCAATATTACTAAAAACGAATAATAAAATTTCTGTCGTTTTATGCTGCTTTACGCGTTAAAACGCAGATTAAAAGCCTGCAAACGTGCTGTTTTGCTAAAATAATCATTTTCAAGCATTTTAGATCGTTGAAATCGTTCAAATAGAAGCAATATTAATAAAAACGAATAATGTAAATTCGTCGTTTTTATGCTGTTTTACGCATTAAAACGCAGATTAAAGCTCAAAACGTGCTGTTTTGCTAAAATAAGCATTTTCGCCATTTGTATCGTTGAAATCGTTCAAATAGACGCATATTAATAAAAAACAATAAAAATTTCGTCGTTTTTTATGCTGTTTTACGCGTTAAAACGCTGATTAAAGCTCAAAACGTGCTGTTTTGCTAAAATAAGCATTTTCAAGCATTTTAGATCGTTGAAATCGTTCAAATAGACGCAATATTACTAAAAACGAATAATAAAAATTTCGTCGTTTTATGTTGTTTTACGTTAAAACGCAGAATAAAGCTCAAAACGTGCGGTTTTGCTAAAATAAGCATTTTCAAGCATTTTAGGATCGTTGAAATCGTTCAAATAGACGCACATTAATAAAAACGAATAATAAAAAATTTCTGTCGTTTTATGCTGTTTACGCGTTAAACGCAGAATAAAGCTCAAACGTGCTGTTTGGCTAAAATAAGTATTTTCAAGCATTTTAAATCGTTGAAACTGTTCAAATAGACGTACATTAATAAAAAACGAATAATAAAAGTTTCTGTCGTTTTATGCTGCTTTACGCTAAAAAACGCAGATTAAAGCTCAAAACGTGCTGTTTTGCTAAAATAATCATTTTCAAGCATTTCCAGATCGTTGAAATCGTTCAAATAGAAGCAATATTAATAAAACAATAATAAAAATTGCCGTTTTATGCTGTTTTACGCATTAAAACGCAGATTAAAGCTCAAAACGTGCTGTTTTGCTAAAATAAGCATTTTCAAGCATTTTAGATCGTTGAAATGTTCAACAGACGCAATATTAATAAAAACGAATAATAAAATGTTGTCGTTTTTATGTTGTTTTACGCGTTAAACGCTGATTAAAGCTCAAAAACGCTGTTTTACAAAAATGTTACCAAGCATTTTAGACGTTGAAATCGTTCAAATAGACGCAATATTAATAAAAACGAATAATAAATATTTCTGTCGTTTTTATGCTGTTTTACGCGTTAAAACGCAGATTAAAGCCCAAAACGCGCTGTTTTGCTAAAATAAGCATTTTCAAGCACTTTAGATCGTTGAAATCGTTCAACAGACGCAATAAAAATAAAACGAATAATAAAAATTCCCTGTCGTTTTATGCTGTTTTACGCGTTAAAACGCAGAATAAAGCCTCAAAACGTGCTGTTTTGTTAAAATAAGCATTTTCAAGCATTTTAGATCGTTGAAATCGTTCAAATAGACGCAATATTAATAAAAACGAATAATAAAAAATTTCCGCCGTTTTATGCTGTTTTAACCGTTAAAACGCAGATTAAAAGCTCAAAACGTGCTGTTTCGCGTAAATAAAGCATTTCACATTTAGATCGTTGAAATCGTTCAAATAGAAGAATATTAATAAAAACGAATAATGTACCCGTCGTTTTATGCTGTTTTACGCGTTAAAACGCAGATTAAAGCTCAAAATGCTGTTTTGCTAAAATAAGCATTTTCAAGCATTTTAGATCGTTGAAATCGTTCAACAGACGCAATAAAAATAAAAACGAATAATAAAAAATTTCTGCCGTTTTATGCTATTTTACGCGTTAAAACGCAGAATGCCTTCAAAACGTGCTGTTTTGCTAAAATAAGATTTTCAAGCATTTAGATCGTTGAACCGTTCAAATAGACGCGCAATATTAATAAAAACGAATTATAAAAATCTCTGTCGTTTTATGCTGTTTTACGCGTTAAAAACGCAGATTGTGCCCAAAACGTGCCGTTTTGCTAAAATAAGCATTTTCAAGCATTTTAGATCGCTGGAAATCGTTCAAATAGACGCAATATTAAAAAAAAAACGAATAATAAAAATTTCCGTCGTTTTTATGCTGTTTTACGCGTTAAAACGCAGTTTAAAAACTCAAAACTTTTTGTTTTGCAAAAAAATAAACATTTTCAAGCATTTTAGATCGTTGAAAAGTTCAAATAGAAGAATATTAATAAAAAAACGAATAATAAAAATTCGTCTTTTTTATGCTGTTTTACGCTTTAAAAAGGGGGGGTTAAAAGCTCAAAACGTGCTTTTTTCTAAAAATAAGCATTCTCAAGCATTTTAGATTTTGGGAAATCGTTCAAATAGACGCAATATTAATAAAAACGAATAAAAAAAATTTCGTCTTTTTTTAGGGCTGTTTTACGCGTTAAAAGCTGATTGCTCAAAACGTGCCGTTTTGTTTAAAATAAGCATTTTCGCTTTTAGATCGTTGAAATCGCTCAAATAGACGCAATATTAAAAAAAAAACGAATAATAAAAATTTCGTCTTTTTTATGCTGTTTTTCCCCCGTTAACACGCAGAAAAAAACTCAAAACGTGCTTTTTTGCTAAAATAAGCTTTTTCAAGCATTTTAGGTCGTTGAAATGGTTCAAATAGAAGCAATATTTAAAAGGGTTTTCGTTTTTTTTATGTTGTTTTACGCGTTAAAATGCAGATTAAAGCTCAAAACGTGCTGTTTTGCTAAAATAAGCTTTTTCAAGCTTTTTTAGACCCGTTGAAATCGTTCAAATAGACGCAATAAAAAAAAAAACGAATAATAAAAAATTTCTCTTTTTTTATCTGTTTTCCCGCGTTAAAACGCAGAAAAAAAACTAAAAAACGTGCAGTTTTGCTAAAATAAGCATTTTCCCCATTTTAAAACGTTAAAAATCGTTCAAATAGACCAATATTAAAAAAAAACGAATAAAAAAAAATTTTTCCTTTGTTTTTTACGCTTTAAAAAACGCAGATTAAAGTTAAAAAACTGTTTTCGCAAAAAATAAGCATTTTCAAGCTTTTTTAGATCGTTGAAATCGTTCAAATAAAAAAATATTAAATAAAAACGAATAAAAAAAATTTGCCTTTTTTATGCTTTTTTTTACGCGAAAAAACGCAGAATAAAAGCTAAAAAACGTGCTTTTTGCTAAAAAAAAGCATTTTCAAGCATTTTAGATGGGTTAAATGTTCAAATAGAAGCAATATTAAAAAAAAACGAATAATAAAAATTGCCTTTTTTATGCTTTTTTTACGCTTTAAAAAAACCCCAGATTAACGCTAAAAAACGTGCTTTTTTGCTAAAATAAGCTTTTTTTAAAACCCATTTTAGATCGTTAAAAACCGTTAAATAGACGCAAAAAAAATAAAAACGAAAAATTAACAAATTCATCTTTTTTTAAAAGCTGTTTTCTTAAAACGCAGTTTAAAAGCTCAAAACGTGCTGTTTTGCTAAAATAACCCATTTTCAAGCATTTTAGATCGTTGAAACCCGTTCAAATAGACGAATTTAAAAAAAAAACGAATAAAAAAAATTTCCGTCTTTTTTATGCTTTTTTTACGCTTTAAAAACGCAGTTTAAAAGCTCAAAACGTGCTGTTTTGCTAAAATAAGCTTTTTCAAGCATTTTAGATCGGGGAAATTTGTTCAAATAGACGCAATATTAAAAAAAACGAATAATAAAAATTCGTCTTTTTTTATGTTGTTTACGCTTTAAAAACGCAGTTTAAAAAACTCAAAAGGGCTGTTTTGCTAAAATAAGCTTTTTCAAGCTTTTTTGGATCGTTGAAATGTTCCAAAAAAAGCAATATTAATAAAAACGAATAAAAAAAAATTCGTCTTTTTTTATGCTTTTTTACGAGCTAAAACGCAGATTAAAAGCTCAAAAGGGCTGTTTTGCTAAAAAAAAGCATTTTCAAGCATTTTAGATGTTGAAATCGTTGAAATAGACGCAATAAAAAAAAAAACGAATAAAAAAAATTTCGTCTTTTTTTTATGCTGTTTTACGCGTTAAAACGCAGAAAAAAAAAGTTTTAAAAAACGTGCTTTTTTTGCTAAAATAAGCGTTTTCAAGCATTTTAGACGTTAAAACCGTTCAAATAGACCCCAATATTAAAAAAAAACGAATAATAAATATTTCGCCCTTTTATGCTTTTTTACGCTTTAAAAACGCAAAATTAAAGCTAAAAAACGGCTGTTTTGTTTTAAAATAAGAAAACCCAGCATTTTAGATCTTTGGGAAATCGTTAAATAGACGAATAAAAAAAAAAAACGAATAATAATTTTCGCCTTTTTAAATGTTGTTTTACGCGTTAAAACGCTGTTTAAAAACTAAAAAACGTGCTTTTTTGGGCCAAAAATAAGCATTTTCAGGCTTTTTAGATCGTTGAAATCTTTTTTCAAATAGGCGCAATATTAATAAAAAGAATAAAAAAAATGTCGTCTTTTTTATGTTTTTTTAGGGTTGCAGAATAAAGCTAAAAACGTGCTGTTTTGCTAAAATAAGCATTTTCAAGCATTTTAGATCGTTGAAATCGTTCAAATAGAAGCAATATTAAAAAAAAAACGATTAAAAAAAATTCGTCGTTTTTTGTTTTACGCGTTAAAACGCAGTTTTAAAACCCTCAAAACGTGCTTTTTTTGGTTAAAATTTAAAGCATTTTTAAGCATTTTAGATCGTTGAAATCGTTCAAATAGACGAAATTTAAAAAAAAAACGAATAAAAAAAATTTCGTCGTTTTATGCTTTTTTTACGCTTTAAAAACGCAGATTAAAGCTAAAAACGGCTGTTTTGAAAAAAATAAACATTTTCAAGCATTTTAGATCTTTGGGAAAAAATTTTAAAATAGAAGCAATATTAAAAAAAGGAATAATAAAAATTTGTCTTTTTATGTTGTTTTGCGTTAACACGCAGAAAAAAACCCTCAAACTTTGCGGGTTTTTGTTTAAAAAGCATTTTCAAGCATTTTAGGTCGTTGAAATCGTTCAAATGGGCCCAATATTAATAAAAACGAATAAAAAAAATTCGTCTTTTTTTTAGTTTTTTTTACGCTTTAAAAATGCAGTTTAAAAAGCTAAAAACCCGTGCTTTTTTTGTTTAAAAAAGCATTTTAAAGCATTTTAGATCGTTAAAATGTTCAAATAGACGCAATAAAAATAAAAAAGAATAATCAAAATTTCGTCTTTTTAAAAGTTTTGTTTTACGCGTTAAAACGCAGAATAAATCTAAAAACGTGCAGTTTTGCAAAAAATAAGCATTTTCAAGCATTTTAGATGGGTTTGAAATCGTTCAAATGGGCCGCAATATTAAAAAAAAACGAATAATAAAAATTTTGTCTTTTTTTGCTTTTTTACGCGTTAAAACCCCGTTAAAAAGCTAAAAACGTGCTGTTTAAAGCAAAAAAATAAAGCATTTTCAAGCATTTTAGATCGTTAAACCTTTCCCCAAATAGAAGCAAAAATTAAAAAAACGAATAAAAAAATTTCGTCTTTTTTATGTTGTTTTGGGGGGAAAAAACGCGGGAATAAAGCTCAAAACGTGCTGTTTTGCTAAAATAACATTTTCAAGCATTTTAGATCGTTGAAATGGGTTCAAATAGAAGCAAATTAAAAAAAAACGAATAATAAAAATTTTTTTTTTTATGTTTTTTTACGCTTTAAAAACGCAGATTAACGCTAAAAAACGTGCTGTTTTGTTTTAAAAAAAATTTTCAAGCTTTTTTAAGTCGTTGAAATCTTTCCCAAATAGACGCAAATAAAAATAAAAAACGAATAATAACAAATTCATCGTTTTTATGCTTTTTTACGCGTTAAAACGCAGATTAAAACTAAAAACGTGCTGTTTTGTTTTAAAATAAGCTTTTTTCAAGCTTTTTAAAAATCGTTGAAATGTTCAAATAGACGAATATTAATAAAAAACGATAATAAAAATTTCCCTTTTTTATCGTTTTACGCTTTAAAAAACGCAGATTAAAGCTCAAAACGTGCTTTTTTGCTAAAATAATCATTTTCAACATTTTGGGATCGTTGAAATCTTTTAAAATTTAAAGAAAATATTAAAAAAAAAACGAATAAAAAAAAATTCGTCGTTTTATGTTGTTTTACCTTAAAACGGAAAAGCTAAAAACCCTTGCTGTTTTGCTAAAATAAGCATTTTCAAGCTTTTTAAAGATCGTTGAAATCGTTCAAATAGACGCAATATTAATAAAAACGAATAAAAAAAAATTTCGTTTTTTTTAAAAGTTGTTTTACGCGTTAAAACGCTGATTAAAGTTTTCAAAACGTGCTGTTTTGCTAAAATAAGCATTTTCAAGCTTTTTTAGATCGTTAAAATTTGTTAAAAGACGCAATATTAAAAAAAACGAAATAAAAAAAATTTCGCCTTTTTTTTATGCTGTTTTACGGGGTTAAAAACGCGGGGAAAAAAAGCTAAAAACGTGTTTTTCAAAATAAGCATTTTCAAGCATTTTAGATCGTTGAAATCGTTCAAATAGACGCAATATTAATAAAAACGAATAAAAAAATTTCTGTTTTATCGACGCGTTAAAACGCAGAATAAACTCAAAACGTGCTTTTTGGCAAAAAAAGCATTTTCAAGCTTTTTAAAATCGTTGAAATCGTTCAAAGACGCAATTTAATAAAAACAAAAAAAATTTTTTCGTCGTTTTATGCTGCTTTACGCTTTAAAAACGCAGATTAAAGCTAAAAAACGTGCTTTTTTGCTAAAATAATCATTTTCAAGCATTTTAGATCGTTGAAACGTTCAAATAGAAGCAATATTAAAAAACGAATAATAAAAATTCGTCGTTTTATGCTTTTTTACGATTAAACGCAGTTTAAAAACTCAAACGTGCTGTTTTGCTAAAATAAGCATTTTCAAGCATTTTAGATCGTTAAAACGTTCAAATAGACGCAATATTAATAAAAACGAAAAAAAAATGTTGTCTTTTTTATGCTGTTTTCCGTTAAAACGCTGTTAAAGCTCAAAACCGCTAAAATAACTTTTCAAGCATTTTGCAAAATTTAAAAGACGCAAATTAAAAAAAAACGAATAAAAAATTTTTTTTGTCTTTTTTTATGTTGTTTTAGGGTTAAAAACGCAGTTTAAAAACTCAAAACGTGCTGTTTTGCTAAAATAAGCTTTTTTCAAGCACTTTAGATGTAAAAACGTTCAAAAGACGCAAAAAATAAAAACGAATAAAAAAAAATTTCTTTTTATGTGTTTTAGCGTTAAACCGAAAAAGCTCAAAGGGCTGTTTTGCTAAAATAAGTTTTCAAAGATCGTTGAAACGTTCAAATAGACGCAATATTAATAAAACGAATAATAAAAATTTCGTCGTTTTATGCTGTTTTAACCTTTAAAACGCAGTTTAAAAAATAAAGGGGGCTGTTTCGCTAAAAAAAAGATTTTCAAGCTTTTTAACCTGAAATCGTTAAATAAAAATTTAATAAAAAAAAATAATAAAAATTGTCGTTTTATGCTGTTTTACGCTTTAAAAACGCGGTCCTCAAAGGCTGTTTTGCTAAAATAACATTTTCGCATTTTAGATCGTTAAACGTTCAAAAGACGCAATAAAAAAAAAAACGAATAAAAAAAATTTTCGCTTTTATGTTGTTTACGCGTTAAAACGCAGTTTAAAAGCTCAAAAGGGTTTTTCCCCCAAAATAAGATTTTCAAGCATTTTAGATCGTTGAAATCGTTCAAATAAGGGCATTTAAAAAAAACGAATAAAAAAATTCGTCTTTTTTTATTTTTTTGGGTTTAAACGCGTTAAAGCTCGAAACGTGCTGTTTTGCTAAAAAAGCATTCTGCTTTTTTGATCGTTGAAATCGTTCAAATAGACGCAATATTAATAAAAACGAATAAAAAAAATTTTCGTCTTTTTTATGCTTTTTTACGCGTTAAAACGCTGTTTAAAAACTCAAACGTGTTTTTTTTGCAAAAAAAGCATTTTAAAATTTTAGATCGTTGAAACGTTCAAATAGACGCAAATTAATAAAAACGAATAAAAAAATTCGTCTTTTTTTATTTTTGTTTTACGCTTAAAACGCAGATTCTAAAAACGCTGTTTGCAAAATAAGCATTTTCAAGCATTTTAGATCGTTGAAATCGTTCAAATAGAAGCAATATTAATAAAACGAATAATAAAATTTGCTTTTTTAAATTTTTTCGCGAAAAACGCAGATTAAAGCTAAAAACGTGCGTTTTGCTAAAATAAATTTTCAAGCTTTTTAGATCGTTGAAATCGTTCAAATAGACGCAAAAAAAAAAAAAACGAATAAAAAAAATTTTCGCTTTTATGTGT
>NW_027046135.1:22500-32477 GCF_025399875.1 Dalotia coriaria | reverse complement strand
TAATATTAATAAAACGAATAAAATTTCCGTTTTTATGCTGTTTACGTTAAACCAGATTAAAGCCAAAACTTGTTTGCTAAATAATCATTTCAAGCTTTTAGATCGTGAAATTTTCGGTGACGAAATTTTAAATAAAAACGAATAATAAAAATTTCGTCGTTTTATGCTGTTTTACGCGTTAAAACGCAGATTAAAAGCTAAAAAACGTGCTGTTTTGCTAAAATAATCTTTTCAAGCACTTTAGATCGTTGAAATCGTTCAAAGACGCATATTAATAAAAACGAATAATAAAATTTCGTCTTTTATGCTGTTTTACGCGTTAAACGAAATTAAAGCTCAAAACGTGCTGTTTTGCTAAAATAAGCATTTTCAAGCATTTTTGGGATCGTTGAAATCGTTCAAATTGAAGCTATATTAAAAAAAAACGAATAATAAAAATTGTCCGTTTTATGCTGTTTTACGCCTTAAAACGCAGATTAAAGGTCAAAACCCCTGTTTTGCTAAAATAATCATTTTCAAGCATTTTAGATCGTTGAAATCGTTCAAATACACGCAATATTAATAAAAACGAATAAAAAAAATTTCGTCTTTTTTATGCTGTTTTACGCGTTAAAACGCAGATTAAAAGCCAAAACGTGCTGTTTCCTAAAATAAGCATTTTCAGCATTTTCGATCGTTAAATCGTTCAAGAAGTAATTAATAAAAACGAATAATAAAAAATCTGTCGTTTTATGCTGTTTTACGCGTTAAAACGATTTAAAAGCTCAAAACGTGCTGTTTTGCTAAAATAATCATTTTCAAGCATTTTAGATCGTTGAAACCGTTCAAATAGACGCAATATTAATAAAAACGAATAATAAAATGTCGTCGTTTTATGCTGTTTGCGCGTTAAAACGCGATTAAAGCTCAAAAACGCTGTTTTACTAAAATAATCATTTTCAAGCACTTTAGATCGTTGAAATCGTTTAAATAGACGCAATATTAATAAAACGAATAATAAAAAATTTCGTCGTTTTTATGCTGTTTTACGCGTTAAAACGCAGATTAAAGCTCAAAACGTGCTGTTTTGCTAAAATAAGCATTTTCAAGCATTTTAGATCGTTGAAATCGTTTAAATAGAAGCAATATTAATAAAAACGAATAATAAAAAATTCGTCGTTTTATGCTGTTTTACGCGTTAAAACGCAGATTAAAGCTCAAAACGTGCTGTTTTGCTAAAATAATCATTTTCAAGCATTTTAGATCGTTCAAACCGTTCAAATAGACGCAATATTAATAAAAACGAATAATAAAAATTCGTCGTTTTATGGTGTTTTACGCGTTAAAACGCAGATTAAAGCTCAAAACGTGCTGTTTTGCTAAATACATTTTCAAGCATTTTAGATCGTTGAAATCGCTTCAAATAGACGCATATTAATAAAAACGAATCAATAAAAATTTCTGTCGTTTTATGGTTTTACGCGTTAAAACGCAGATTAAAGCTCAAAACGTGCTGTTTGGCTAAAATAAGTATTTTCAAGCATTTTAGATCGTTGAAATCGTTCAAATAGAAGAAATATTAATAAAAACGAATAATAAAAATTCGTCGTTTCAACTGTTTTACGCGTTAAAACGCAGATTAAAGCTCAAACGTGCTGTTTTGCTAAAATAATCATATTCAAGTATTTTAGATCGTTGAAATCGTTCAAATAAACGCAATTAATAAAAAACGAATAATAAAATTTCGTCGTTTATGGTTTTACGCGTTAAAACGCAGATTAAAGCTTTACGTAGCTGTTTTGCTAAAATAAGCATTTCAAGCATTTTAGATCGTTGAAATCGTTCAAAAAAAGCAATATTAATAAAAACGAATAATAAAAATTCGTCGTTTTTATGCTGTTTTACGCGTTAAAACGCAGATTAAAGCTCAAAACGTGCTGTTTTGCTAAAATAATCATTTTCAAGCATTTTGATCGTTGGAATCGTTCAAATAGACGCAATATTAATAAAAACGAATAATAAAAATTTCGTCGTTTTTATGCTGTTTTACGCGTTAAAACGCAGATTAAAGCTCAAAACGTGCTGTTTTGCTAAAATAAGCTTTTTCAAGCATTTTGATCGTTGAAATCGTTCAAATGGGGAAAAAATATTAAAAAAAAAACGAATAAAAAAAAAATTTGGGCCCCTTTTTTATGCGGGTTTTACGCTTTAAAAACGCAGATTAAAGCTAAAAAGGGCTTTTTTTGCTAAAATAATCATATTTCAAGCTTTTTTTACATCTTTGGGAAAATCTTTTCAAAAGATGCAATACTAAAAAAAAAACGAAAAAATAAAAATTTCGTCTTTTTTAAAAGCTTTTTTTACCCTTTAAAAACGCAGATTAAAAGCTAAAAAGGTTTGCTGTTTTGCAAAAATAACATTTTCAAGCATTTTAAAGATCGGGGAAACCCGTTCAAATGGGACGCAATATTAATAAAAAACCAAAAATTAAAAAACGCCGTTTTATGCTGTTTTGCTTTAAAAAACGCAGATTACACCCCTCAAAACGTGCTGTTTTCTAAAAAAGCATTTTAAAAGGCTTTTTAGATCGTTGAAACCCGTTCAAAAAAGGCAAATTAAAAAAAACGAATAATAAAAAATTGTCGTTTTTACCCTTTTTTTACGCGTTAAAACCAGAAAACCCCAAAACGTGCGTTTTGCAAAAAATAATCTTTTTCAAGCTTTTTTAGATTTTTGAAATCGTTCAAATAGACGCGGTATTAAAAAAAAACGAATAATAAAAAATTTCGTCGTTTTTATGGGGTTTTACGCTTAAAACGCAGATTAAACCCTCAAAACGGCTGTTTTTTTAAAATAAGCATTTTCAAGCATTTTAGACCCCTTGAAATCGTTCAAATAAAGAATATTAAAAAAAAACGAATAAAAAAAATTCGTCTTTTTTTGGGCTTTTTTCCCATTAAAACACAGTTTAAAAAGCTCAAAACGTGCTGTTTTGTTTAAAATAATCTTTTTCCCGGCTTTTTTAGATCGTTGAAATCTTTTCCAAATAGAGGGCAATATTAATAAAAACGAGTAATAAAAATTTTGTTTTTATGCAGTTTTACGCGTTAAAACGCGGGATTAAAGCTAAAAAACGTGCGGGTTTTCCCAAAAATAAGCATTTTCGGGCTTTTTTAAAATCGTTGAAACCTTCAAATAGAAGCAAATTAAAAAAAAACAAATAAAAAAAAAATTCTTTTTTTTATGCTGTTTTACGCGTTAAAACGCGGGTTAAAAGCTAAAAACCCGTCCCGTTTTGCTAAAAAAAATTATTTTTAAAAGCATTTTAGACTTTGGGAAATGTTCAAAAAAGACGAAATTTTAAAAAAAACCCGAATAAAAAAAATTTTTTCCTTTTTTTATGCTTTTTTTACGCGTTAAAACGCAGTTTAAAAAGCCCCAAAACGTGCTGTTTTGCAAAAAAAAGCATTTTCAAGCTTTTTTAGATCTTTTGAAACCCGTTCAAATAGACGAAAATTTTAATAAAAACAAATAAAAAAAAAATTCGTCTTTTTTATGTTTTTTTTTTACGCGTTGAAACGCAGATTAGAGCTCAAAAGGGCTGTTTTGCTAAAAAATAATCTTTTTCAAGCTTTTGATCTTTGGGGAAATCTTTCAAATAGACGCAATTTTTAATAAAAAAAGGGAATAATAAAAATTTCGTCTTTTTTTATGCTGTTTTACGCGTTAAAACGCAGATTAAAGCTAAAAAGGGCCTTTTTTTGCAAAAATAAGCATTTTCAGGCTTTTTAGATCGTTAAAAATCGTTCAAATAGAAGCAATATTAAAAAAAAACGAATAAAAAAAAATTCCGTGGGGTTTTTGTTTTTACGCTTTAAAAAACGCAGTTTAAAAACTCGGTCCCCGGTTTTGCAAAAAATAATCATTTTCAACATTTTAGATCGTTGAAATCGTTTAAATAGACGCAATAAAAAAAAAAAAAAATTAAACGTCGTTTTTATGCTTTTTTTTACGGGGTTAAAAACGCAGTTTAAAAAGAAACGTGCTTTTTTTCAAAATAATCTTTTTCCAAGCTTTTTTAGATCTTTGGGGAAACCCCGTTCAAATAGACGAATTTTTAAAAAAAACGAATAAAAAAAATTTCGTCGTTTTTATGCTGTTTTTACGCGAAAAACGCAGTTTAAAAAGCTCAAAATGCTGTTTTGATAAAATAGAAAATTTTCAAGCTTTTTTAGATCGTTGAAATCTTTTCAAATAGAAGAAATATTAAAAAAAAACGAATAATAAAAATTCGTCGTTTTATGTTGTTTTACGCTTTAAAAACGCAGTTTAAAAAGCTCAAAACGTGCTGTTTTGCTAAAATGGGTTTTTCAAGCATTTTAGATCGTTGAAATCGTTTTAAAATAGACGCAATATTAATAAAACAGGTAATAAAAGAATTTCGTCGTTTTATGCGGTTTTACGCGTTAAAACGCAGATTAAAAACTCAAAACGTGCTGTTTGCTAAAATAAGCATTTTCAAGCATTTTTAGATCGTTGAAATCGTTCTAATAGACGCAATATTAATAAAAACGAATAATAAAAAATTTCGTCGTTTTTATACTGTTTTTACGCGTTAAAACGCAGATTAAAGCTCAAAACGTGCTGTTTTTTGCTGAAATAAGCATTTTCAAGCATTTTAGATCGTTGAAATCGTTCTAATAGACGCAATATTAATAAAAACAAATAATAAAAATTCGTCGTTTTTTTTTATGCTGTTTTGGAACGAAACGCAGATTAGAGCTCAAAACGTGCTGTTTTGCTAAAATAATCATTTTTCAAGCATTTTAGATCGATTTGAAATCGTTCAAATAGACGCAATATTATTAAAAACGAATAATAAAAATTTCGTCGTTTTTATGCTGTTTTACGCGTTAAAACGCAGATTAAAGCTCAAAACGTGCTGTTTTTTGCTAAAATAAAGCATTTTCAGGCATTTTAGATCGTTGAAATCGTTCAAATAGAAGCAATATTAATAAAACGAATAATATTAAAAAAATTCGTCTAAGATTTTTATGCTGTTTACACTTAAAACGCAGATTAAAGCTCAAACGTGCTGTTTTGCTAAAATAATCATTTTCAAGCATTTTTTAGATCGTTGAAATCGTTCAAATAGACGCAATATTAATAAAACGAATAATAAAAATTCGTCGTTTTTGTGCTGTTTTACGCGTTAAAACGCAGATTAAACTCAAAACGTGCTGTTTGCTAAAATAATCATTTTCAAGCATTTTTAGATCGTTGAAATCGTTCAAATAGACGCAATAGTAATAAAACGAATAATAAAAAATTTCGTCGTTTTTATGCTGTTTTACGCGTTAAAACGCAGATTAAAAGCTCCAAAACGTGCTGTTTTGATAAAATAAGCATTTTCAAGCATTTTAGATCCGTTGAAATCGTTCAAATAGAAGAAATATTAATAAAAACGAATAATAAAAATTCGTCCGTTTTTATGCTGTTTACGCGTTAAAACGCAGATTAAAGCTCAAAACGTGCTGTTTTGCTAAAATAATCATTTTCAAGCATTTTAGATCGTTGAAATCGTTCAAATAGACGCAATATTAATAAAAACGAGTAATAAAAATTTCGTCGTTTTATGCAGTTTTACGCGTTAAAACGCAGATTAAAGCTCAAAACGTGCTGTTTTGCTAAAATAAGCATTTTCAAGCATTTTTAGATCGTTGAAATCGTTCTAATAGACGCAATATTAATAAAAACGAATAATAAAAATTTCGTCGTTTTTATGCTGTTTTACGCGTTAAAACGCAGATTAAACTCAAAACGTGCTGTTTTGCTAAAATAAGCATTTTCAAGCATTTTAGATCGTTGAAATCGTTCTAATAGACGCAATATTAATAAAAACAATAATAAAAATTCGTCGTTTTATGCTGTTTTACGCGTTGAAACGCAGATTAGAGCTCAAAACGTGCTGTTTTGCTAAAATAATCATTTTCAAGCATTTTAGATCGTTGAAATCGTTCAAATAGACGCAATATTAATAAAAACGAATAATAAAAATTTCGTCGTTTTTATGCTGTTTTACGCGTTAAAACGCAGATTAAAGCTCAAAACGTGCTGTTTTGCTAAAATAAGCATTTTCAGGCATTTTAGATCGTTGAAATCGTTCAAATAGAAGCAATATTAATAAAAACGAATAATAAAAAATTCGTCGTTTTTATGCTGTTTTACGCGTTAAAACGCAGATTAAAGCTCAAAACGTGCTGTTTTGCTAAAATAATCATTTTCAAGCATTTTAGATCGTTGAAATCGTTCAAATAGACGCAATATTAATAAAAACGAATAATAAAAATTTCGTCGTTTTTATGCTGTTTTACGCGTTAAAACGCAGATTAAAACTCAAAACGTGCTGTTTTGCTAATATGATCATTTTCAAGCGTTAATCGTTGAAATCGTTCAAAGTAGCGCAATATTAATAAAACGAATAATAAAATTTCGTCGTTTTTATGCGTTTTACGCGTTAAAACGCAGATTAAACAAAACGTGCTGTTTTTCTAAAATAAGCATTTTCAAGCATTTTAGATCGTTGAAATCGTTCAAATAAATGAAATATTTAAAAACGAATAAATAAAAATTCGTCGTTTTTATGCTGTTTACGTTAAAACGCAGATTAAACTTTAAACGTGCTGTTTTGCTAAAATAATCATATTCAAAGCATTTTACATCGTTGAAATTGCAAATAGATGCAATATTAATAAAAAAACGAAATAATAAAAATTTCGTCGATTTTTAACTGTTTTACGCGTTAAACGCAGATTAAAGCTCAAAAGGTGCTGTTTTGTAAAAATAATCATTTTCAAGCATTTTAAAGATCGTGAAATCGTTCAAATAGACGCAATATTAATAAAAACGAATAATAAAAATTTCGCCGTTTTTATGCTGTTTTACGCGTTAAACGCGATTACAGCTCAAAACGTGCTGTTTTCTAAATTAAGCATTTTTAAGCATTTTAGATCGTTGAAATCGTTTCAAATAGAAGCAATATTAATAAAAACTGAATAATAAAAAATTCGTCGTTTTATGCTGTTTTACGGTTAAAACGCAGATTAAAAGCTCAAAACGTGCTGTTTTGCTAAAATAATCATTTTCAAGCATTTTAGATGTTGAAATCGTTCAAATAGACGCAATATTAATAAAAACGAATAATAAAAAATTTCGTCGTTTTTATGCTGTTTTACGCGTTAAAACGCAGATTAAAGCTCAAAACGTGCTGTTTTGCTAAAATAAGCATTTTCAAGCATTTTAGATCGTTGAAATCGTTCAAATAGAAGCAATATTAATAAAAACGAATAATAAAAATTTCGTCGTTTTTATGCTGTTTTACGCATTAAAACGCAGATTAAAGCTAAAACGTGCTGTTTTCTAAATTCATTTTCACTTAAATCGTTAAATGCCAAAAAAAAATATAATAAAAAGGGTTTTTAATAAAATTTCGTCGTTTTATACAGTTTTACGTTAAAACGCAGATTAAAGCTCAAAACGTGCTGTTTGCTAAAATAAGCATTTCAAGCATTTTGATGTGAAATCTTCAAATGAGCTTAAATTAATAAAAACAATAATAAAAAAATTCGTCGTTTTTATGCTGTTTTACGCGTTAAAACGCAGATTAAAAGCTCAAAACGTGCTGTTTTGCTAAAATAATCATTTTCAAGCATTTTAGATCGTTGAAATCGTTCAAATAGACGCAATATTAATAAAAACGAATAATAAAAATTTCGTCGTTTTTATGCTGTTTTACGCGTTAAAACGCAGATTAAAGCTCAAAACGTTTTTTTGCTAAAATAACATTTTCAAGCATTTTAGATCGTTGAAATCGTTCAAATAGACGCAATATTAAAAAACAAATAATAAAAAATTCATCGTTTTTATGCTGTTTTACGCGTTGAAAACGCAGATTAGAACTCAAAACGTGCGTTTTGCTTAAAATAATCATTTTCAAGCATTTAGATCGTTGAAATCGTTCAAATAGAAGCCATTAATAAAAACGAAAAATTTAAAATTCGTCGTTTTATGCTGTTTTACGTTAAAAGCAGATTAAAAGCTCTTAAACTTGTTTTGTAAAATAACATTTTCAGGCATTTTAGATGCGAAATCGTTCAAATAGAGTTAATTTAGTAAAAACGAAATAAAAATCGTCGTTTTATGCTGTTTACTGTTAAAACGCAGATTTAGCTCAAACGTGCTGTTTCGCTAAAAAATCATTTTCAAGCATTTTAGATGTTGAAATCGTTCAAATAGAGCATATTAATAAAAACGAATAATAAAAATTCGTCGTTTTATGCTGTTTTACGCGTTAAAACGCAGTTAAAGTCAAAACGTGCTGTTTTGCTAAAATAACATTTTCAAGCAATTTTAGATTTGAAATCGTTCAAATAGGCAATATTAATAAAACGAATAATAAAAATTTCGTCGCTTTTATGCTGTTTTACGCGTTAAAACGCAGATTAAAGCTCAAACGTTGTTTTCTAAAATAAACATTTTCAAGCATTTTAGATCGTTGAAATCGTTCAATAGACGCAATATTAATAAAAACAATAATAAAAATTCGTCGTTTATGCTGTTTTACGCGTTAAACGCAGATTAAGACTCAAAACTGCTGTTTTGCTAAAATAAGCATTTTCAAGCATTTTAGATCGTTGAAATCGTTTAATAGACGAATATTAATAAAAACGAATAATAAAAATTCGTCGTTTTTATGCTGTTTTACGCGTTAAACGCAGATTAAACTCAAAACGTGCTATTTGCTAAAATAAATTTTCAGGCATTTTAGATCGTTGAAATCGTTCAAATAGACGCAATATTAATAAAAACGAATAATAAAATTCGTCTTTTATGCTGTTTTACGCGTTAAAACGCAGATTAAAGCTCAAAACGTGCTGTTTTGCTAAAATAACATTTTCAGCATTTTAGATCGTTGAAATCGTTCAAATAGAAGCAATATTAATAAAAAGAATAATAATAAAATTCGTCGTTTTTATGCTGTTTTACGCGTTAAAACGCGATTAAAACTCAAAACGTGCTGTTTGCTAAAATAATCATTTTCAAGCATTTTAGATCTTTTGAAACGTTCAAATAGACGCAAATTAATAAAAATCGAATAATAAAAATTCGTCGTTTTATGCTGTTTTACGCGTTAAAACCAGATTAAAGCTCAAACGTGCTGTTTTGCTAAAATAACATTTTCAAGCATTTTAGATCGTTGAAATCGTTCAAATAGAGCAATATTAATAAAAACGAATAATAAAAATTTCGTCGTTTTTATGCTGTTTTACGCGTTAAAACCAGATTAAAGAACTCAAAACGTGCTGTTTTGCTAAAATAACATTTTCAAGCATTTTAGATCGTTGAAATCGTTAAAATAGAAGCAATATTAATAAAAACGAATAATAAAAATTTCGTCGTTTTATGCTTTTTTACCGTTAAAACGCAGATTAAAGTCAAAACGTACTGTTTTGCTAAAATAAGTCATTTTCAAGCATTTTAGATCGTTGAAATCGTTCAAATAAACGCAATATTAATAAAAACGAATAATAAAAATTTGTCGTTTTTATGCTGTTTTACCGTTAAAACGCAGATTAAAGCTCAAAACGTGCTGTTTTGCTAAAATAACATTTTCAAGCATTTTAATCGTTGAAATCGTTGAAATAACGCAATATTAATAAAAACGAATAATAAAAATTCGTCGTTTTTATGCTGTTTTACGCGTTAAAACGCAGATTAAAGTCAAAACGTGCTGTTTTGCTAAAATAAGCATTTTCGCATTTTAGATCGTTGAAATCGTTCAAATAGACGCAATATTAATAAAAACGAATAATAAAAATTTCGTCGTTTTTTTATGCTGTTTACGCGTTAAAACGCAGATTACAAAAGCTCAAACGTGCTGTTTTGCTAAAATAAGCATTTTCAAGCATTTAGATCACGGAAATCGTTCCAAATAGAAG
>NW_027046135.1:0-17500 GCF_025399875.1 Dalotia coriaria | reverse complement strand
AAGCACAAAAACGTGCTGTTTTAGCACAAAATAAGCATTTTCCAGCACTTTAGATCGTTGGAAATCGTTCAAATAGACGTAATGTAAAACGAATAATAATAAAAAATTTCGTCGTTTTATGCTGTTTTACGCGTTAAAACGCAGATTAAAGCTCAAAACGTGCTGTTTTGCTAAAATAAGCATTTTCAAGCATTTTAGATCGTTGATCGTTCAAATAGAAGCAATATTAATAAAACGAATAATAAAAATTTCGTCGTTTTTAAGCTGTTTTACGTTAAACGGGTAAAGCTCAAAAACATGCTGTTTTGCTAAAATAAGCATTTTCAGCATTTTAGATCGTTGGAAATCGTTCAAATAGAAGCAATATTAATAAAACGAATAATAAAAATTCGTCGTTTTTATGCTGTTTTACGCGTTAAAGCAGATTAAGCTCAAAACGATGCTGTTTTGCTAAAATAAAAATTTTCAAGCATTTTAGATCGTTAAGAAATCGTTCAAATAGACATAATATTAATAAAAACGAATACTAAAAAATTTCGTCGTTTTATGCTGTTTTACGCGTTAAAACGCAGATTAAAAAGCTCAAAACGTGCTGTTTTGCTAAAATAAGCATTTTCAAGCATTTTAGATCGTTGAAATCGTTCAAATAGAAGCAATAGTAATAAAAAACGAATAATAAAAAAATTCGTCGTTTTTTTTTGTAATGCTGTTTTACGCGGGTAAAACACAGATTAAAGCTCAAAACGATGCTGTTTTGCTTTAAAATAATCATATTCAAGCATTTTAGATCGTTGAAATCGTTCAAATAGACGCAATATTAATAAAAACGAATAATAAGAATTTCGTCGTTTTTTATGCTGTTTACGCGTTAAACGCAGATTAAAAACTCAAAACGTGCTGTTTTTGTAAAATAAAGCATTTTCAAGCACATTTTTTAGATCGTTGAAATCACGTTCAAATAAGACGCAATATTAAAAACGAATACTAAAAATTTCGTGGTTTTTTATGCTGTTTTACGCCGTAAAACGCAGATTAAAACTCAAAACGTGCTGTTTTGCTAAATTATCATTTTCAATATTTTTTGATCGTTGAAATCGTTCAAATAGCCGCAATATTAATAAAAACGAATAAAAATTTCGTCGTTTTTATGTGCTGTTTACGCGTTAAAACGCAGATTAAAGCTCAAAACGTGCTGTTTTTGCTAAAATAAGCATTTTCAAGCATTTTTAGATCGTTGAAATCGTTCAAATAGACGCAATATTAATAAAACGAATAATAAAAATTTCGTGGTTTTTATGCTGTTTTACGCGTTAAAACGCAGATTAAAACTCAAAACGTGCTGTTTTTGCTAAAATAAACGCATTTTCAAGAATTTTAGATCGTTGAAATCGTTCAAATAGAGTAATATTAATAAAAACGAATAATAAAAATTCGTCGTTTTTTATGCTGTTTTACGCCCGTTAAAACGCAGATTAAAGTTCAAAACGTGCTGTTTTGCTAAAATAATCATTTTTCAAGCATTTTAGATCGTTGAAATCGTTCAAATAGACACAATATTAATAAAAACAAAGATAATAAAAATTTCGTCACGTTTTTATGCTGTTTTACGCGTTAAAACGCAGATTAAAGCTCAAAACGTGCTGTTTTTGCTAAAATAAGCATTTTTCAGCATTTTTGAATCGTTGAAATCGTTCAAATAGAAGCCAATATTAATAAACGAATAATAAAAAAATCGTCGTTTTTATGCTGTTTTACGCGTTAAAACGCAGATTAAAGCTCAAAACGATGCTGTTTTGCTAAAATAATAATCATTTTCAAGCATTTTAGATCGTTGAAATCGTTCCAAATAGACGCAATATTAATAAAAAACGAATAATAAAGGCACCGTCGTTTTTATGCTGTTTTACGCGTTAAAACGCAGATTATAGCTCAAAACGTGCTGTTTTGCTAAAATGAGCATTTTTCAAGCATTTTTAGATCGTTGAAATCGTTCAAATAAACAATATTGATAAAAAACGAATAATAAAAATTCGTCGTTTTTATGCTGTTTACGCGTTAAAACGCAGATTAAAGCTCAAAACGTGCTGTTTTGCAAAATAATCATTTTCAAGCATTTTAGATCGTTGAAATCGTTCAAATAGACGCAATATTAATAAAAACGAATAATAAAAATTTCGTCGGGCGATGCTGTTTTACGCGTTAAAACGCAGATTAAAGCTCAAAACGTGCTGTTTTTGCTAAATAAATTTTTCAAGCATTTTTAGATCGTTGAAATCGTTCAAATAGAAGCAATATTAATAAAAACGAATAATAAAAATTCGTCGTTTTATGCTGTTTTACGCGTTAAACGCGATTAAAGCTCAAAAGGTGCTGTTTTGCTAAAATAATCATTTCAAGCACTTTAGATCGTTGAAATCGTTCAAATAGACGCAATATTAATAAAAACGAATAATAAAAATTTCGCGGTTTTATGCTGTTTTACGCGTTAAAACGCGAGATTACAGCTTTCAAAACGTGCTGTTTTGCTAAAATAAGCATTTTCAAGCATTTTGGTCGTTGAAATCGTTCAAATAAGAAGCAATATTAATAAAAACGAATAATAAAAATTAAAATCGTTTTATGCTGTTTTTACGCGCGTTAAAACGCAGGTTAAAGATCAAAACGTGCTGTTTTTGCTTCAAAATAATCATTTTCAAGCATTTTTAGATTGTTTGAAATCGTTCAAATGGCGCAATATTAATAAAAACGAATAATAAAAATTTCGTCGTTTTTTATGCTGTTTTTACGCGCGTTAAAACGCAGATTAAAGCTCAAAACGTGCTGTTTTGCTAAAATAAGCATTTTCAAGCATTTTAGATCGTTGAAATCACGTTCCAAATAGAAGCAATATTAATAAAAACGAATAATAAAAAATTCGTGTTTTTACATGCTGTTTACGCATTAAACACAGATTAAAACTCAAAACGTGCTGTTTTGTACAAAATAATCATTTTTCAAGCATTTTTAGATCGTTGAAATCGTTCAAAATAGACGCAATATTAATAAAACGAGTAATAAAAATTTCGTCGTTTTATGCAGTTTACGCGCGTTAAACGCAGATTAAAGCTCAAAACGTGCTGTTTTGCTAAAAATAAAGCATTTTCAAGCATTTTTTAGATCGTTGAAATCCTTCAAATAGAAGCAATGGCAAAACGAATAATAAAAATTCGTCGTTTTTTATGCTGTTTTACGCGTTAAAACGCAGATTAAAACTCAAAACGTGCTGTTTTGCTTTAAAATAATCATTTTCAAGCATTTTAGATCGTTGAAATCGTTCCAAATAGACGCAATATTAATAAAAACGAATAATAAAAATTTCGTCGTTTTTATGCTGTTTTACGCGTTAAAACGCAGATTAAAATACAAAACGTGCTGTTTTGTAAATAAGCATTTTCAAGCATTTTAGATCGTTGAAATCGTTCTAATAGACGCAATGTGTAAAAACAAATAATAAAAAATTCGTCGTTTTTATGCGCACGCGTTGAAACGCAGATTAAGAGCTCAAAACGTGCTGTTTTCCAGCAAAATAATCATTTTCAAGCATTTTAGATCGTTGAAATCGTTCAAATAGACGCAATATTAATAAAAACGAATAATAATAAAAAATTTCGTCTTTTTTATGCTGTTTTACGCGTTAAAACACAGATTAAAGCTCAAAACGTGCTGTTTTGCTAAAATAAGCATTTTCAAGCATTTTAGATCGTGAAATCGTTAAATAGACGCAATATTAATAAAACAAAAAAAAAAAACCCGTCGTTTTATGCTGTTTTACGCGTTAAAACGCAGATTAAAGCTCAAACGTGCTGTTTTGCTAAAAAAACATTTTCGCATTTTAGATCGTTGAAATCGTTCAAAAAAAGAAAATTTTAATAAAAACGAATAATAAAAATTGCGTTTTATGCTTTTTTACGCGTTAAAAAACCGTTTAAAAAGCTAAAAACGTCGTTTTTAAATAACATTTTAAAGCTTTTTAAATCGTTGAAATCGTTCAAATAGAGAATATTAAAAAAAAAACGAATAAAAAAAAATTTCGTCGTTTTATGCGTTTTACGCTTTAAAAACGCAGTTTAAAAAGCCCCAAACGTGCTGTTTTGCTAAAATAACATTTTAACATTTTAGATCGTTGAACGTTCAAATAAACAAAAATGAATAAAAAAAATTCGTCTTTTTTATGCTGTTTTACGCGTTAAAACGCAGTTTAAAAAGCTCAAAACGTGCTTTTTTTGCTAAAAAACATTTTCAAGCTTTTTAGATCGTTGAAACGTTAAATAGAGCAATATTAATAAAAACGAATAAAAAAAAATTTTCGTGTTTTATGCTGTTTTACGCGTTAAAACCAGTTTAAAAAGCTCAAAAAGGGCTGTTTTGCAAAATAATCATTTTCAAGCATTTTAGACGTTGAAATCGTTCAAAAGACGAATATTAATAAAAACGAATAAAAAAATTTCGTCGTTTTATGCTTTTTTACGCGTTAAAACGCAGATTAAAGCTCAAAAACGTGCTGTTTTCAAAATAAGCATTTTCAAGCATTTTAGATCGTGAAACGTTAAATAGAGAATTAAAAAAAAAACGAATAAAAAAATTTTTGCGTTTTATGTTTTTTTAGGGTTAAAACGCAGATTAAAGCTCAAACGCTGTTTTGCAAAAAATAAATTTTCAAGCATTTTGATCGTTGAAATGCAAAAAAAGAATTTTAAATCGAATAAAAAAAAATTCGCGTTTTTGTTTTTTTACGCTTTAAAAACGAGTTTAAAAAGCTCAAACGTGCTGTTTTGCTAAAATAATCTTTTTTCAAGAAAGATCGTTGAAATGTTCAAATAGACGCAATATTAAAAAAAAACGAATAAAAAAAAATTTCGTCGTTTTATGCTTTTTTACGCGTTAAAACGCAGATTAAAGTTTTCGTGCTGTTTTGCTAAAAAACATTTTCGCATTTTAGATCGTGAAATCGTTAAATAGACGAAATATTAATAAAAACGAATAAAAAAAATTTTCTTTTTTTTATGTTGTTTTACGCTTTAAAAAACGAGATTAAAGCTAAAAACGTGTTTTGTTTTGCTAAAATAAGTATTTTCGGGCATTTTAGATCGTTGAAATCGTTCAAAAGACGCAATATTAAAAAAAAACGAATAAAAAAAATCGTCGTTTTTATGCTTTTTTACGCTTTAAAAAACGCAGTTTAAAAAGCTAAAAAACGTGCTGTTTTGCTAAAATAATTTTTTCCCCATGTTGACTTTGGGAAATCCCCAAATAGCCCAAATATAAATAAAAACGAATAATAAAATTTCGTCTTTTTTATCCCTGTTTTACGCGAAAAAAACGCAGATTAAAGCACAAAACGTGCTGTTTTGCAAAAATAAGCATTTTCAAGAATTTTAGATCGTTGGAAATCGTTCAAATAGACGCAATATTAAAAAAAAAAACGAATAAAAAAAATTCCCTCCGTTTTATGCTGTTTTACGCTTTAAAAACGCAGATTAAAGCTAAAAAAGGGCTGTTTTGCTAAAATAAGCATTTTCAAGCATTTTAGATCGTTGAAATCGTTCAAATAGAAGCAATATTAATAAAAACGAATAAAAAAAAATTTCGTCTTTTTTATCCCGTTTTACGCGTTAAAAGGGCGATTAAAAGCTAAAAACGTGCTGTTTTGTTTAAAAAAAAAAATTTTCAAGCATTTTAGATCGTTGAAACCGTTCAAATAGACGCAATATTAATAAAAACGAATAAAAAAAAAATTTCGTCTTTTTTATGCTGTTTTACGCGTTAAAACGCAGATTAAAAGCTCAAAACGGGGCTGTTTTGCTAAAAATAAGCATTTTGCTTTTAATCGTTGAAATCGTTCAAAAGAAGCAATATTAAAAAACGAATAAAAAAAAAAAAAAAAATTGTCGTTTTTATGCTGTTTTACGCTTTAAAAAAACACAGATTAAAACCCCAAAAACGGCTTTTTTTGTAAAATAATCATATTCAAGCATTTAAGATCGTTGAAATCGTTCAACGGGACGCAATATTAAAAAAAAAAACGAATAAAAAGGGGAATTTCGTCGTTTTATGGTTTTTACGCGTTAAAAGGGGGGGTTTTAAAAAGTCCAAAACGTGCTGTTTTGCTAAAATAAGATTTTCAAGCATTTTGGGATCTTTGGGAAATGTTCAAATGGGACGCAATATTAAAAAAACGAATACAAAAATTTCGGGGGTTTTTGCTGTTTTACGCCAAAACGGTTTAAAAAGCTAAAAACGTGCTGTTTTGTTTAAAATTATCTTTTTCAAGCTTTTTTGATCGAAAAACCGTTCAAATAGCCGCAATATTAAAAAAAAACGAATAAAAAAAAATTTCGTCTTTTTTATGCTGTTTTACGCGTTAAAACGCAGATTAAAGCCCAAAACGTCCCTGTTTTGCAAAAAATAAGCATTTTCAAGCATTTTAATCGTTAAAACCGTTCAAATAGACGAAATTATTAAAAAAAAAAAAACGAAAAATTTAAAACCCGT
Source organism: Dalotia coriaria (assembly GCF_025399875.1). Classification (NCBI taxonomy): domain Eukaryota; kingdom Metazoa; phylum Arthropoda; class Insecta; order Coleoptera; family Staphylinidae; genus Dalotia; species Dalotia coriaria. The sequence continues at coordinate 10,969 of NW_027046135.1, read as the reverse complement.
CGTTTTATGCTGTTGTACGCTTTAAAAACGCAGTTTTAAAACCCCAAAAAAGGGCTGTTTTGCTTTAAGCATTTTCAAAAATTTTTTAGATCGTTAAAAATCGTTCAAATAAAAAGCAATAAAAAAAAAACGAATAAAAAAAATTTCCTGCCTTTTTTAAAAAGCGGTTTTAGGGGTTCCGCGGGATTAAAGTTAAAAACGGGGCTGTTTTGCAAAAAATAATCATTTTCAAGCATTTTAGATCGTTGAAATCTTTTTCAAATAGACGAAATTATTAATAAAAAAAACGAATAAAAAAAATTTCCCCCCTTTTTATGTTGTTTTACGCGTTAAAACGCAGTTTAAAAACCCTTCAAAACGGGTTTTTTGGGCAAAAAAGCATTTTCAAGAAGATCGTTGAAATCGTTCAAATAGAAGCAAATTAATAAAAACGAATAATAAAAAATGTCGTTTTATGTTGTTTTACGCGTTAAAACGCAGTTTAAAAACCCTTAAAAAACGTGCTGTTTTTGCTAAAAAAACCATTTTCAAGATTTTAGATCGTTGAAATCGTTCAAATAGAGGGAAAATATTAAAAAAAAACGAATAATAAAATTTCGTCGTTTTTAAGCTGTTTTACGCGTTAAAACGCAGATTATACCCTTCCAAAACGTGCTTTTTTTGCTAAAATGAGCATTTTCAAGCATTTTAGATCGTTTTTGAAATCTTTAAAAAGGAAGCAATATTGATAAAAAAATTAAAAAAAAAATTTCGTCTTTTTTAAAAGGTTTTTTTACGCGTTAAAACGCGGGTTTTAAAACTCAAAACGTGCTGTTTTGCTTTAAAATAATCATTTTCAAGCTTTTTTAGATCGTTGAAATCGTTCAAATAGACGCAATATTAAAAAAAACGAATAAAAAAAAATTTCGTCTTTTTTGATGCTGTTTTACGCGTTAAAACGCAGTTTTAAAGGGCTAAAAACCCGTGCTGTTTTGCTAAAATAAGCATTTTGGCTTTTTGGGAAATCGTTGAAATCGTTCAAATAAAAGCAATATTAATAAAAAAAAATAAAAAAAAATTTCCCGTCGTTTTAAAGGTTTTACGCTTTAAAAACGCAGATTAAAGCTCAAAACGTGCTGTTTTGCTAAAATAATCTTTTTCAAGCATTTTAGATCGTTAAACCCAAATAGACGCAATATTAAAAAAAAACGAATAATAAAAATTTGTTTTTTTTATGCTTTTTTACGCGTTAAAACGCAGATTCCTAAAAACGTGCTGTTTTGCTAAAAAAAAGCATTTTAAAAATTTTTTAGATCGTTGAAATCCCAAATAGACGAAAATATTAAAAAAAAAACGAATAAAAAAATCGTCTTTTTTTTATGCTGTTTTACGCGTTAAAACGCAGATTAAAGCTCAAAACGTGCTGTTTTGCAAAAAATAATCATTTTTCAAGCATGTTAGATCGTTGAAATCGTTTAAAATAGACGCAATATAAAAAAAAAACGAATAAAAAAAAAATTTGTCTTTTTTAATGCTGTTTTACGCGTTAAAACGAAAGTTTAAAAAACTCAAAACGTGCTGTTTTGCTAAAAATAAGCATTTTCAAGCTTTTTTAGATCGTTGAAATCTTTTCAAATAGAAGAAAAATTTGAAAAAAACGAATAAAAAAAAATTGTCGTTTTTCCCTTTTTTACGCGTTAAAACGCAGTTTAAAAAACTCAAAACGTGCTTTTTTTGCTAAAATAATCATTTTCAAGCATTTTAGATCCCTTAAAACGTTCAAAAGACGCAATATTAATAAAAACGAAAAAAAAAAATTTCGCTTTTTGTGTTTTACCGTTAAAACGAATTAAAAAAAAACTTTTTTAAAATTCTTTTAACCCTTTTTAGCGTTAAACGTTAAATCAAAAATTTTGAAAAAAAAAATTTTTGGTTTTATGTGACCGTTAAAAGCAATTAAAAAAAAATTTTTAAAATTTTTTTTTTGGTTTTTAGCGTTAAACGTTAAAAAACGCTTTAAAAATAAAAAAAAATTTTCTTTTTTAAATTTTTTTAGCGTTAAAACCGAAAAAATAAAATGCGTTTTGTTTAAAAAAAAATTTTAAGCATTTTAACTTAAACTTCTTTGAAAAAATTTTTTAAAAAACTAATAAAAATTTTTTTTATTTTTTTTAAAAGGATTTTAAAATCTGTTTTCAAAAAAGCTTTAAGCATTTTAACTTAAATTTTCAAAAAAAATTTAAAAAACAAAAAAAAATTTTTTTTTTTTAACGTTAAAACCCAATTTAAAACCCCTTTTGCTGTTTTCAAAAAATACAACCTTTTTTAATTTAAATTTAAAAAAGAAAAATTTTTAAAAAATAATAAAATTTTTAATTTTATTTTTTCCGTTAAAAGCTTGCTAAAACGCTTTTTTGCAAAAAAAGCTTTTTTTTTTAGATTTAAACTTAAATGGAATTTAAAAAACAAAAATAAAACGTTTTTAAAATTTTTTCGGGGTAAAAGCGTTAAAAACTAAAACGCGTTTTAAAAAAATTTTTTTCAAATTTTAATTTAAACTTAAAATGGAAAATTTAAAAAAACGAATAATAAAAATTTTTTTTGTTTTTTCCAAAAAAACCGGTTAAAAACCAAAACTCGGCGCTTTTTTCAAGCATTTTAACTTTAAATCGTTAAATCCTTTAAAAAAAAAAAATAAAAAAATTCGTCGTTTTTTTTGGTTTTAGTTTTTAAAACCCTTTAAACCCCAAAACGCTTTTTTGCTAAAAAATCTTTTTTAAAATTTTAGTCGTTGAAACGTCAAATAGACAATATTAATAAAACGAATAATAAAAATTTTTTTTGTTTTTTTGGTTAAAAAAAAAGTAAACCCCCTTTTTTTTAAAAATTTAAAATTTTTAAATTTTAAGTTAAATGAAAATAAAAAAAAAAAAAATTTAAAAAAATTCGCGTTTTTATGTTTTAGCGAAAAAAGGGAAAAAAAAAACGTTTTTTTTCAAAAATTTTTTAAATTTTAATTTGAAATGGGGTTAAAAAAATATTAATAAAAAAATAATAAAAATTTCCCGTTTTATGCTGTTTTACGTTAAAACGCGATTAAACCAAAAGGGTTTTTAAAAAAATTTTAAAATTTTAGATCGTTGAAATCGTTCAAATAGAAAATTAATAAAAACGAAAAAAAAAAAACGTCGTTTTTATGTTTTTTACGCGTTAAAAAAAAATAAAATTTTTTTTTTTAAAAAAAAAATCATTTTTAACTTTTAAATCGTTAAATGAAATAAAATTAAAAAAAAAATAAAAAATTTGCTTTTTTATGCTTTTTTACCCCGTTAAACGAGATTAAAGCTAAAAAGGGTTTTTTAAAATAACTTTTTTCAACATTTTAGATCTTTGAAATCGTTCAAATAGACGCAATTTTTAAAAAAACAATAATAAAAATTTCTTCGTTTTTTGTTTTAGGGTTAAAACGCAGTTTAAAAACCCAAAACCCTTGTTTTGCAAAATAATCATTTTAAAAGATTTTAATCGTTAAATGCAAATGAAAAATTAATAAAAAAAAAAAATTTCTTTTTTTTTGGGGGTTTTTTTACGCGTTAAACCAAAAGGGGTTGCTTTTTTAAAAAATAACATTTTGTTTTTAATCTTTTAAATGCAAATAAAAATTAATAAAAACTTATTTCGCTTTTTAGCTTTTTAGCGAAAGGCAGTTCCAAAACTTTTTTTTTCTAAAATTTTTTTTTAAATTTTTTAAATTTTAAATTAAAAAACGTTTTAAATAAAAAAAAAAATTTTTTTTTTTATGCTGTTTTGCAAAAAAAGAAATTAAACCCAAAAAGTTTTTGAAAAATTTGTTTTTTAACTTTTAAATTTTAAATTTAAATGCAAAAAAAAATTTTTAAAAAAAAAACGAATAAAAAAAATTGTCTTTTTTGCTTTTTTACGCTTTAAAAACGCAGATTTTTTTCCAAAACGTGCTGTTTTGTTAAAAATAATCATTTTCAAGCATTATAGATCGTTGAAATCGTTCAAAAGACCCCAATATTAAAAAAAAAACGAATAAAAAATTTGTCGTTTTATGCTGTTTTACGCGTTAAACGCAGTTTTGGCTCAAAAGGGCTGTTTTGTTTAAAAATAAGCATTTTCAAGCATTTTAGATCTCTGATATCATTCTAATAGAAAATATTAAAAAAAAACGAATAATAAAAATTGTCTTTTTTATGCTGTTTTACGTGTTAAAACGCAGATTAAAAGCCCCCAAAAGGGCTCTTTTTAAAATAATCATTTTCAAGCATTTTAGATCGTTGAAATCGTTCAAATAGAGGGCCAATTTATTAAAAAAACGAATAAAAAAATTTGTCTTTTTTTATGCTGTTTTACGCGTTAAAACGCAGATTAAAGCCCCCAAAACGTGCTGTTTTGCAAAAATAAGCATTTTCAAGCATTTTAGATCGCTGAAACCGTTCAAAAGAAGAAATAAAAAAAAAACGAATAAAAAAAAAATTTGTCGTTTTTATGCTTTTTTACGCGTTAAAACGCAGATTAAAGCTAAAAAGGGCTGTTTTGCTAAACTAATCATTTTCCCAAGCATTTTGATCGTTGAAATCGTTAAAATAGACGCAAATTAATAAAAACGAATAATAAAAATTTGCCGTTTTCCCGTTTTACGCGTTAAAACGCAGATTAAAGCCCCAAACGTGCTGTTTTTAAAATAATCATTTTCAAGCCCCCTTTAGATCGTTGAAATCGTTCAAAAATAGACCCCAATATTAAAAAAAACGAATAAAAAAATTTGTCGTTTTATGCTGTTTACGCTTTTAAAAAACGCAGTTTTCCCCTAAAAAACGTGCTGTTTTCTAAAATGCATTTTCAAGATTTGATCGGGAAATCGTTCAAATAGAAGAAAATATTAATAAAAAAAACGAATAAAAAAAATTGTCGTTTTATGCTGTTTTACGCTTTAAAAACGCAGATTAAAGCTAAAAAGGGCTGTTTTGCTAAAATAATCATTTTCAAGCTTTTTTAGATCGTTAAAATGTTCCAAAAGCGCAATATTAATAAAAACGAATAATAAAATTTCGTCGTTTTTTTGCTTTTTTACGCGAAAAAAACGCAGATTAAAGCTCAAAATGCTTTTTTTAAAAAAATAAGCATTTTCAAGCATTTTGTAACGTTGAAATCGTTCAAATGGGCCAAAAATTAATAATAAACGAATAATAAAAATTGTCGTTTTATGTTTTTACGCTTTAAAAACGCAGAAAAACCCTTAAAAAACGTGTTTGTTTTGCAAAAAATAATCATTTTCCCCATTTTAGACGTTGAAATCGTTCAAATAGACCCCCAAAATTAAAAAAAAACGAATAAAAAATTTTTCCCGTCGTTTTTATGTTTTTTACGCGTTAAAACGCAGTTTAAAAAGCTAAAAACGTGCTTTTTTTGCTAAAATAAGATTTTCAAGCATATTAGATCGGGGAAACGTTCAAATAGACGCACAAAAAAAAAACAAATAAAAAAAAATTTCGTCGTTTTTATGCTGTTTAGGGTTAAAAAACGCAGATTAAAACCCCAAAAACGTCCTTTTTTGGGCCTAAAATAATCATTTTCAAGCATTTTAGATCGTTTGAAATCGTTCAAATAGACGCAATATTAAAAAAAAAACGAAAAAAAATTTCGTCTTTTTAGCTGTTTTACGCGTTAAAACGCAGAAAAAGCTAAAAACGGCTGTTTTGCAAAAAATAAGCATTTTCAAGCATTTAGATCGTTGAAATCGTTCAAATGGGAAGCAATATTAAAAAAAACGAATTAAAAAAAATTCGTCGTTTTATGCTGTTTTACATGTTAAAACGAATTAAAGCTCAAAACGTGCTTTTTTTAAAAAATAATCATTTTCAAGCATTTTAGATCGTTGAAATCGTTCAAATAGAGGGCACTTTAAAAAAAAAACGAATAATAAAAATTTCTGTCGTTTTATGTTTTTTTCGCGTTAAAACGCAGTTTAAAAAGCTCAAAAGGGCTGTTTTCAAAAATAAGCATTTTCAAGCATTTTGGGGACGTTGAAATGTTCAAATAGAAGAAAATTTTAATAAAAACAAAACCCCAAAACCCGTCGTTTTATGCTTTTTTCCGCTTAAAAACGCAGTTTAAAAACCCTCAAAAACGTGCTGTTTTCTAAAATAATATTTTCAAGCATTTTAGATTGTTGAAATCGTTAAAATAGACGAAATTTTTTAAAAAAAACGAATAAAAAAAAAATTCCTGCTGTTTTATGTTTTTTTACGCGAAAAAACGCAGATTAAAGCCTCAAAACGTGCTGTTTTGCTAAATTAAGCATTTTCAAGCATTTTAGATCGTTTAAAAATCGTTCCAAAAGAAGCAATATTAAAAAAAAAACGAATAAAAAAAAATTCGTCTTTTTTTGCTTTTTTTACGCGTTAAAACGCGATTAAAGCCCCAAAACGTGCTTTTTTCTTGAAAAATTATCATTTTCAAGAAATTTTAGATCGATGAAATCGTTCAAATAGACGCAATATTAATAAAAAAAAACGAATAAAAAAAACCCCCGTCGTTTTATGTTTTTACGCGTTAAAACGCAGATTAAAGCTCAAAACGTGCTGTTTTTTTTAAATAAGCTTTTTTCAAGCATTTGATCGTTGAAATCGTTCAAATGGGAAAAAATTTTAAAAAAAACGAAAAAAAAAAATTGTCGTTTTATGCTGTTTTACGCTTTAAAAACGCAGATTAAACCCTCAAAACGTGCTGTTTTGTTTAAAATAACATTTTAAACATTTTAGATCTTTGGGAAATCGTTCAAATAGACGCAATATTAATAAAAACGAAAAATTAAACCCCGTCTTTTTTATCCCTTTTTTTTACGCGTTAAAACGCAGATTACACCCCAAAAACGTGCTGTTTTTAAAATGTTTTCAAGCATTTTAGATCGTTGAAATCGTTCAAATAGAAAAAAATATTAAAAAAAAACGAATAATAAAAATTCGTCGTCTTTATCCCGTTTTACGCGTTAAAACGCAGTTTTGGCTCAAAACGTGCTGTTTTTAAAAAATAAGCATTTTCAAGCTTTTTGGGATCGTTGAAATCGTTAAAAAAAGCAATATTAAAAAAAAACGAATAAAAAAAAATTCGTCTTTTTTATCCCTTTTTTACGCGTTAAAACGCTAAAAAAGCTCAAACGTGCTGTTTTGCTAAAATAATCATTTTCGGTTTTTTGAATCTTTGGGAAATGTTCAAAAGACGCAATTTTTAATAAAAACGAATAATAAAAATTTCGTCGTTTTATGCTGTTTTACGCTTTAAAAACGCAGTTTAAACCCTCAAAACGTGCTGTTTTGCAAAAAATAAGAAATTTTCGCATTTTAGATCTTTGGGAAATCGTTCAAAAGAAGCAATTTTAAATTTAAAAACGAATAAAAAAAAATTCGTCTTTTTTATGCTGTTTTACGCTTTAAAAAACGCAGATTAAACCCTCAAAACGTGCTGTTTTGCTAAAATAATCATTTTGGCTTTTTTTGGATCGTTGAAATCGTTCAAATAGGCGCAATTAAAAAAAAACGAATAATAAAAATTTCGTCGTTTTATGTTTTTTTACGCTTTAAAAAACCAGATTAAAGCTAAAAACGTGCAGTTTTGCTAAAATAAGCTTTTTTCCCCATTTTGACGTTGAAATCGTTCAAATAGAAATTTAATAAAAAAACGAATAAAAAAAAAATTCGCCGGTTTTACGCGTTAAAACGAATTGTTTAAAAACGTGCTTTTTTTGCAAAAAATAATCATTTTAAGCATTTTCGATCTTTGAAATCGTTCAAAAAAAACGCACTTTAAAAAAAAATGAATAAAAAAAAATTTCCTTGTCGTTGTTATGTTGTTTTACGCTTTAAAAAACGCAGATTAAAGCTAAAAAAGGGCGCTTTTTTGCTAAAATAAGCATTTTCAAGCTTTTTTGGGATCGTTGAAATCGTTCAAATGGGAACTATTAAAAAAAAACGAATAAAAAAAAAATTCGGTCGTTTTATGTTGTTTTACGCGTTGCGAAAAAAGCTAAAAACGTGCTGTTTTGTTAAAATAATAAGTTTAAAAGCATTTTAGACGTTAAACCCGTTCAAAAGACGCAAATTAAAAAAAAAAACGAATAATAAAAATTTCCGTCTTTTTTATGTTGTTTTAAGGTTTTAAAAAACGCAGATTAAAGCTAAAAAGGGCTGTTTTGCTAAAATAAGCATTTTCAAGCATTTTAGATCTTTGGGAAATCGTTCAAATAGACGAAATTTTAATAAAAACGAATAATAAAAATTCGCCTTTTTTTGTGTTTTTTAGGGAAAAAAACGCAGATTGGCAAAAAAACGGCTGTTTTAAAAATAATCATTTTCCCCATTTTAGATCGTTGAAATCGTTCAAAAAAAGAAATATTAAAAAAGGGAAAAAAAAAAATTCGTCGTTTTTATGCTTTTTTTACGCGTTAAAACCTTAAACTAAAAACGTGCTTTTTTGCTAAAATAACATTTTAAAGCATTTTAGACGTTGAAATGTTCAAATAAAAAGCAATATTAAAAAAAAACAAATTTAAAAAAAATTTCGTTTTGCTTTTACGCTTAAAACGCAGTTTAAAAACTCAAAACGTGCTTTTTTGCAAAAAAACTTTTTCAACATTTTAGATCGTTGAAATCGTTCAAATAGAGAATATTAAAAAAAAAAGAATAAAAAAAAAATTTCGTCGTTTTATGCTGTTTTACGCGTTAAAAGAAATTTAAAGCTAAAAACGTGCTGTTTTGTAAAAAAAGCATTTTCAAGATTTTAGACGTTGAAATCGTTCAAATAGAAGCAAATTTTAATAAAACGAATAATAAAAATTCGCTTTTTTATGCTGTTTACGCGTTAAAACGAGATTCTAAACGTGCTGTTTTGTAAAATAATCTTTTTCGCTTTTTTGATCGTTAAATTTTAAAAACCAATATTAAAAAAAACGAATAATAAAAATTTTGTTTTTATGCTGTTTTACGCGTTAAAACGAGAAACCAAAACGTGCTGTTTTGCAAAAAAAGCCCAAGCATTTTAGATCGTTGTCGTTCAAATAGAAGAATATTAAAAAAAACGAATAAAAAAAAACCCCGTGTTTTTTTATGCTTTTTTACGCGTTAAAACGCGTTGCTCAAAACGTGCTGTTTTGCTAAAATAATCTTTTTTGCGATTTTTTGAAATCTTTCAAATAGACGCAATTTTTAAAAAAATGAATTAAAATTTCGTCTTTTTTTATGCAGTTTTACGCGTTAAAACGCAGATTAAACTAAAAACGTGCTGTTTGCTAAAATAAGCTTTTCAAGCAAGATCGTTGAAATCGTTCAAATAAAAAATATTAAAAAAAAACGAATAAAAAAAAAAAGCGTTTTATGCTGTTTTACGCGAAAAAGCGCAGATTAATGCTCAAAAGGGCTTTTTGCTAAAATAAAATTTTCAAGCATTATAGATCGTCGAAATCGTTCAAATAGACCAAATTAAAAAAACGAATAATAAAAAATTTAGTCTTTTTTTGCTGTTTTCCTTTAAAAACGCAGATTAAAACTCAAAACTTTTTTTAAAATAAGCTTTTAAAGCTTTTTTAGATCGTTGAAATCGTTCAAATAGAAGCAATAAATAAAAACAAATAATAAAAATTCATCTTTTTTTATGCTGTTTTACGCTTTAAAAACCAGTTTAAAAAACCAAAACGTGCTGTTTTCTAAAATAATAATTTTCAAGCATTTTAGATCGTTGAAATCGTTCAAAAGAGAATATTAAAAAAACGAATAAAAAAAATTTCGTCGTTTTTATGCTTTTTTGTTTTAAAACCGATTCTCAAAAACGTGCTTTTTTTGCTAAAATAACATTTTCGTTTTTAGATCGTTGAAATCGTTCAAAAGACGCAATATTAAAAAAAACGAATAATAAAAATTCGTCTTTTTTTGCTGTTTTACGCGTTAAAACGCAGATTAAAAAAAAACGTGCTTTTTTTGGCAAAATAATCATTTTCAAGCATTTTAGATCGTTGAAATCGTTAAAAAGCGCAAAAAATAAAAACGGTAATAAAATTTTCGTCGTTTTTATGCTGTTTTACGCGTTAAAACGCAGATTAAACTCAAAACGTGCTGGTTTAAAATAAGCATTTTCAAGCATTTTAGATCGTTGAAACGTTCAAATAGCAATAAAAAAAAACGAATAATAAAAATCGTCTTTTTTTTATGTTTTTTACGCGTTAAAACGCAGTTTAAAAACTCAAAAGGGCTTTTTTGCTAAAATAATCACCAAGCATTTTAGATCGTTGAAACGTTCAAATAGACGCAATATTAAAAAAACGAATAATAAAAATTTCGTCTTTTTTAAATTGTTTTACGCGTTAAAACGCGAAAACTCAAAACGTGCTGTTTTGCTAAAAAATAATCATTTTCAAGCTTTTTTTTGATCGTTGAAATCTTTAAAAAATAGACGCAATATTAATAAAAACGAATAAAAAAAATTTCGTTTTTTTTATGCTGTTTTAGCGTTAAAACGCGTTTAAAAGCTAAAACGTGCTGTTTTGCTAAAATAAGTATTTTCAAGCATTTTAGATCGTTGAAATCGTTCAAATAGACGCTTTTAATAAAAACGAATAAAAAAAAAATCGTCGTTTTATGCTGTTTTACGCGTTAAAAGCGGGTTAAAAACTCAAAAGGGCGTTTTGCAAAAAATAATCATTTTCAAGCATGTTGATCGTTAAAATCGTTCAAATAAAAATATAAAAAAAAAACGAATAAAAAAAATTTCGTCGTTTTTATGCTTTTTTACGCGTAAAACGCAGAAAAGCCAAAACGGCTGTTTTGCTAAAATAACTTTTTTCAACACTTTAGATCGTTGAAATCGTTAAAAATAGGCAATATTAATAAAAACGAAAATAAAAATTTCGTCTTTTTTTATGTTTTTTTACGCGTTAAAACGCAGATTAAAGCTCAAAACGTGCTTTTTTGCAAAA
>NW_027046134.1:0-32559 GCF_025399875.1 Dalotia coriaria | reverse complement strand
CTTTTTTTTTTACGCGTTTAAAACAGCAAAAACGACGAATTTTTTTTCGTTTTTATTAATATTGCGTCTATTTGAACGATTTCAACGATCTAAAATGCTTGAAAATGCTTATTTTAGCAAAACAGCACGTTTTGAGCTTTAATCTGCGTTTTAACGCTAAAACAGCATAAAACGACGAATTTTTATTATTCGTTTTTATTAATATTGCGTCTATTTGAACGATTTCAACGATCTAAAATGCTTGAAAATGCTTATTTTAGCAAAAACAGCACTTTTTGAGTTTAATCTGCGTTTTAACGCGTAAAACAGCATAAAACGACGAATTTTTATTATTCGTTTTTATTAATATTGCTTCTATTTGAACGATTTCAACGATCTAAAATGCTTGAAAATGCTTATTTTAGCAAAACAGCACGTTTGAGCTTTAATCTGCGTTTTAACGCGTAAAACAGCATAAAACGACGATTTTTTATTATTCGTTTTTATTAATATTGCTTCTATTTTAACGATTTCAACGATCTAAAATGCTTGAAAATGATTATTTTAGCAAAACAGCACATTTTGAGCTTTAATCTGCGTTTTAACGCGTAAAACAGCATAAAAACGACGAAGTTTTATTATTCGTTTTTATTAATATTGCTTCTATTTGAACGATTTCAACGATCTAAAATGCTTTAAAATGCTTATTTTAGCAAAACAGCACGTTTTGAGCTTTATTCTGCGTTTTAACGCGTAAAACACACAAAAACGACGAAATTTTTATTATTCGTTTTTAGTTAATATTGCGTCTATTTGAACGATTTCAACGATCTAAAATGTTTGAAAATGCTTATTTTAGCAAAACAGCACGTTTTGAGCTTTAATCTGCGTTTTAACGCGTAAAACAGCATAAAAAGACGAAATTTTCATTATTCGTTTTTATTAATATTGCGTCTATTTGAACAATTTCAACGATCTAAAATGCTTGAAAATGCTTATTTTAGCAAAACAGCACGTTTTGAGCTTTAATCTGCGTTTTAACGCGTAAAACAGCATAAAATGACGATTTTTTATTATTTTATTATTCGTTTTTATTAATATTGCGTCTATTTGAACGATTTCAACGATCTAAAATGCTTGAAAATGCTTATTTTAGCAAAACAGCACGTTTTGAGCTTTAATCTGCGTTTTAACGCGTAAAACAGCATAAAATGACGAATTTTTATTATTTGTTTTTATTAATATTGCGTCTATTTGAACGATGTCAACGATCTAAAATGCTTGAAAATGCTTATTTTAGCAAAACAGCACGTTTTGAGCTTTATTCTGCGTTTTAACGCGTAAAACAGCATAAAAACGACGAATTTTTATTATTCGTTTTTATTAATATTGCGTCTATTTGAACGATTTCAACGATCTAAAATGCTTGAAAATGCTTATATTAGCAAAACAGCACGTTTTGAGCTTTATTCTGCGTTTTAACGCGTAAAACAGCATAAAACGACGAAATTTTATTATTCGTTTTTATTAATATTGCGTCTATTTGAACGATTTCAACGATCTAAAATGCTTGAAAATGCTTATTTTAGCAAAACAGCACGTTTTGAGTTTAATCTGCGTTTTAACGCGTAAAACAGCATAAAACGATGAATTTTTATTATTGGTTTTTATTAATATTGCGTCTATTTGAACGATTTCAACGATCTAAAATGCTTGAAAATGCTTATTTTCGCAAAACAGCACGTTTTGAGCTTTAATCTGCGTTTTAACACGTAAAACAGCATAAAAACGACGAATTTTTTATTATTCGTTTTTTAATATTGCGTCTATTTGAACGATTTCAACGATCTAAAATGCTTGAAAATGCTTAAACAGCATAAAAACGACGAATTTTATTATTCGTTTTTATTATTATTGCTTCTATTTGAACGATTTCAACGATCTAAAATGCTTGAAAATGCTTATTTTAGCAAAACAGCACGTTTTGAGCTTTATTCTGCGTTTTAACGCGTAAAACAGCATAAAAACGACGAAATTTTTATTATTCGTTTTTATTAATATTGCGTCTATTTGAACGATTTCAACGATCTAAAATGCTTGAAAATGCTTATTTTAGCAAAACAGCACGTTTTGAGTTTTTAATCTGCGTTTTAACGCGTAAAACAGCATAAAAATGACGAATTTTTATTATTCGTTTTTATTAATATTGCGTCTATTTGAACGATGTCAACGATCTAAAATGCTTAAAAATGCTTATTTTAGCAAAACAGCACGTTTTGAGCTTTATTCTGCGTTTTAACGCGTAAAACAGCAAAAAAACGACGAATTTTTTATTATTCGTTTTTATTAATATTGCGCCTATTTGAACGATTTCAACGATCTAAAATGCTTGAAAATGCTTATATTAGCAAAACAGCACGTTTTGAGCTTTATTCTGCGTTTTAACGCGTAAAACAGCATAAAACGACGAAATTTTTATTATTCGTTTTTATTAATATTGCGTCTATTTGAAGGGTTTCAACGACCTAAAATGCGACAAAATTTTTTTATTATTCTTTTTTTTATTAATATTGCTTCTATTTGAACGATTTCAACGATCTAAAATGTTTTAAAAAAATGTTTATTTTAGCAAAAACAGCACTTTTTGGGGTTTTTAACCCGCGTTTTAAGGGTAAAACCCTTTAAAAATGACGAATTTTTTTTATTCGTTTTTATTAATATTGCTTCTTTTTTTAAACGTTTCAACGATCTAAAATGTTTTTGAAAATGTTTAAATTTTTAGAAAAAAAACACTTTTTGAGTTTTAATCTGCGTTTTAACGCGAAAAACAGCAAAAAAAGGGCAAAAATTTTTATTATTCTTTTTTTATTAATTTTTGCTTCTTTTGAACGATTTAAACCGATCTAAAATGCTTAAAAATGCTTTTTTTTTAGAAAAAACAGCACGTTTTGAGTTTTTAACTGCGTTTTAACGCGTAAAACTGCAAAAAAAACGACGAAATTTTTATTATTCGTTTTTATTAATATTGCGTCTTTGAAGGGTTTTTCAACGATCAAAATGCTTGAAACTTTTTATTTTGGGCAAAAACAGCACGTTTTGGGGGTTTTAATAAACTTTTTTAACGCGTAAAACATTTTTAAAAAAACGACGTTTTTTTATAATTCTTTTTTATTTTTTTTTCCTTTTAAAACGATTTCAAGATCAAAAAAATGTTTGGCTTATTATAGAAAACAGCACGTTTCGAGCTTTAATCTGCTTTTTAAAGCGTAAAAACATAAAAACGACAAAAATTTTTATTATTCTTTTTTCTATTAATATTGCGTTTTATTTGAACGATTTAACGATCTAAAATGCTTGAAAATGTTTATTTTAGCAAAACAGCACGTTTTGAGCTTTTATTCTGCGTTTTAACGCGTAAAAAAACAAAAAAAACGACAAAAATTTTTTTATTATTCTTTTTTATTTTTTTGGGGTCTATTTGAAGGGTGATTTCAACGATCAAAAAATCTTGAAAATGCTTATTTTAGCAAAAACAGCACTTTTTGGGGTTTTTTCTGCGTTTTAACGCGTAAAACAGCAAAAAAAAGGGACAAATTTTTTATTATTCTTTTTTTTATTAATATTGCTTCTTTTGAACGATTTCAATGATCTAAAATGCTTAAAAAATGTTTTTATTTTATCAAAACAGCACTTTTTGAGTTTTAACCCTGCGTTTTAACGCGTAAAAAAACAAAAAAACGAGGGAAATTTTTTATTATTCTTTTTTATTAATATTCTTCTATTTGAATGATTTCAACGATCAAAAATGTTTGGGGAAATGCTTTTTTTTGGAAAAACAGCACGTTTTGAGCTGTAATTGCTTTTTTAACGCGTAAAACAGCATAAAAACGACGTTTTTTATTATTCTTTTTTTATTAATTTTGCTCTATTTGAACAATTTCAACGATCAAAAAAATGCTTGAAAATGTTTTTTTAAAAAAAACAACGTTTTGAGTTTTAACCCAGCTTTTTAACGAAAAAAACATAAAAAGAAAAAAATTTTTTATTATTCTTTTTTATTAATTTTGGCGTCTATTTGAACGATTTCAACGATCTAAAAGGGCGAAAATGCTTTTTTTAAAAGAAAAAACAGCACTTTTTGAGTTTTAATCTGCTTTTTTAACGCGTAAAAAAACATAAAAACGACAAATTTTTTTATTATTTTTTTTATTAATATTGCTTCTATTTGAACGATTTCAACGATCTAAAATGTTTGGAAAATGCTTATTTTAGCAAAACAGAAATTTTTTGAGTTTAACGCTTTTTAACGCGTAAAAAACAAAAAAAAGGGAAAAAATTTTTTTAATTCTTTTTTTATTAATATTGCGTCTTTTTGAACGATTTCAACGATCAAAAAATGCTTAAAAATGCTTTTTTTAAAAGCAAACAGCACGTTTTGAGTTTTAATCTGCGTTTTAACGCGTAAACAGCAAAAAAACGACAAAATTTTTTATTATTCGTTTTTATTAATATTGCTTCTATTTGAACGATTTCAACGATCTAAAAGGGTTGAAAAGATTTTAAAAACCCGTTTTATTTAATAGCGTTTTTAAGGGTTTAAAACGATAAAAGAAAATTTTTTACAAAAATTTGGTTATTTGCGTTTAAGGGCCAAAAAAGCTGAAAAGCTTATTTAAAAACCTTTTTTATTTTTTCTGCGTTTTTAACGGTAAAACACAAAAAAAGCGAAAATTTTTTTAAAAAATGCGTTTTTGACGTTTTAACGTTAAAAGTAAAATGCTTTTTTTTTAAAACACCGTTTTACTTTAATTTGCGTTTAACAAAACGTAACGAATAAAATGCTTTTAATTTTTCTTTTTAAAAGTTTTATTTAAATTTCCGTTTTAAGCTAAAAAGCTTTTTAGCAAATTTTTTTGGTTTTATTTGCGTTTAAGGAAACGTTTTAAAACGACAAATTTTTGTTGTTTTTTAATTTGGAAAAGAACGTTTTAGCTTTAATGTTTAAAAAGCTTAAAAGCAAAAAGACGTTTTATTTTTTTTTTTTAAGCTTAAAAAAAAAATTTAACAAATTTTTTAAATTTTTGTTTTTTAATATTCCAAAACGTTTAACTTAAAAATGTTTTTAAAAGGTTAAGCAAAAACAAAAATTTTTATTAATTCTGCGTTTTAATTAAACCATAAAAAGGGACAAAATTTTAATTGTTTTATTATTTTGGAAAAGAACGTTTAACTTTAATTGCTTGCGGTAAAACAGCAAAAAAACGTTAAATTTTTAATTTTCGTTTTTAAAAACACATAAAACGATTAAATTAATTCTTAAATTATTTTCCCAGAACGTTTCGATCTAAATCCGAAAAAATTTTAGCAAAACAGCATTTTTTTAAATTGGTTTTTAACGCGTAAAACAGAATAAAATGACGAATTTTTATTATTCGTTTTAATTAATATTGTTTCTATTTAAACGATTTCAACGATCTAAAATGTTTTGAAAATGCTTATTTTAGCAAACAGAACGTTGAGTTTATTATGCGTTTTAACGCGTAAAACAGCATAAAAACGACGAAATTCTTATTATTCGTCTTTATTAATATTGCTTATTTGAAACGATTTCAACGATCTAAAATGCTTGAAAATGCTTATTTTAGCAAAAACGTAATGTTTTGAGCTTTTAATCTGCGTTTTAAGCGATAAAACAGCATAAAATGACGAATTTTTATTATTTGTTTTATTAATATTGCTTCTATTTAAAGGGATTTCAACGTTTAAAATGCTTGAAAAACGCTATTTTAGCAAAACAGCACGTTTTGAGCTTTAATCGCGTTTTAACGCGTAAACAGCATAAAACGACGAAATTTTATTATTCGTTTTTATTAATATTGCTTCTATTTGAAGGGATTTCAACGATCTAAAAATGCTTGAAAATGCTTATTTTAGCAAAATCGCTTTTGAGCTTTAATCTGCGTTTTAGCGCGAAAACAGCATAAAAACGATGAATTTTTTTATCTGTTTTTAACATTGCGTCTCTATTTGAACGATTTCAACGATCTAAAAATGCTTGAAAATGCTTATTTTAGCAAACAGCACGTTTTGAGTTTTAATCTGCGTTTAACGCGTAAAAATTGCGCGGCGTTCACAAATTTTCGGTTATTCGTTTTTTATTAATATTGCTTCTATTTGAATCATTCTAATGATTCAAAAATGCTTGAAAATGCTTATTTTAGCAAAACAGCACGTTTTGAGTTTAAATCTGCGTTTTAACGCGTAAAACAGTAAGCATGTTCACAAAATTCTTATTATTCGTCTTTATTAATATTGCTTCTATCATTTGAATGATTCCCAACGATCTAAATGCTTGAAAATGCTTATTTTGCAAAACAGCACGTTTTGAGCTGTAACTGCGTTTTAACGCGTAAAACAGCATAAAAACGACGAATTTTATTATTCGTTTTATTATCATTATTGCGTCTATTTGAAACGGATTTCAACGATCTAAAAATGCTTGAAAATGTTTATTTTGCAAAAACAGCACGTTTGAGTTTTAATCAAAGGTTTTAACTATTTTCGGAAACAGCACATAAAAAATCACAAAATTTTTATTATTCGCCTTTTATTAATATTGGTGCCCTTATTTTGAACGATTTCAACGATCTAAAATGCTGAAAATGCTTATTTTAGCAAAACAGCACGTTTTGAGCTTTAATCTGCGTTTAACGCGTAAAAACAGCATAAAAACGACGTAACTTTTTTATTATTCGTTTTTATTACTGTTTATTTGAACGATTTCAACAATCTAAAATGCTTTCTGAAAATGCTTATTTTAGCAAAAACAGCACGTTTTGAGCTTTAATCTGAGTTTTAACGCGTAAAACAGAATAAAAAATGACGAATTTTTTATTATTCTTTTTATTACTGTTTCTATTTAAACGATTTCAACGATCTAAAATGCTTGAAAAATGTTTATTTTAGCAAAACAGCACGTTTTGAGTTTTAATCTGCGTTTTAACGCGCAAACAGCATAAAAAAACGACGAAATTTTTATTATTCGTTTTTATTAATATTGCGTCTATTTGAACGTGATTTCAACGATCTAAAAATGCTTGAAAATGCTTATTTTAGCAAAACAGCACGTTTTGTGCTTTATTCTGCGTTTTAACGCGTAAAACAGCATGTAAAACGACAAAATTTTTTATTATTCGTTTTTATTTTATTGCGCCTATTTGAACGATCTCAACGATCTAAAAAATGCTTCGAAAATGTTTTATTTTAGCAAAACAGCACTTTTTGAGCTTAAATCTGCGTTTTAACGCGTAAAACAGCTATAAAACGACGAATTTTTTATTATTCGTCTTTTATTAATATTACTTCTATTTGAATGATTTCAACGATCTAAAATGCTTGAAAATGCTTATTTTTGCAAAACAGCACGTTTTGAGCTGTAATCTGCGTTTTAAAGCGTAAAACAGCATAAAACGACGATTTTTTATTATTCGTTTTTATTAATATTGCGTCTATTTGAACGATTTCAACGATCTAAAATGCTTGAAAAATGTTTATTTTAGCAAAACAGCACGTTTTGAGTTTTAATCAGCGTTTTAACGCGTAAAACAGCATAACGACGAAATTTTATTATTCGTTTTTATTAAAATATTGCGTCTATTTGAACGATTTCAACGATCTAAAATGCTGAAAATGCTTATTTTAGCAAAACAGCACGTTTGAGCTTTAATCTGCGTTTAACGCGTAAAACAGCATAAAACGACGAATTTTTATTATTCGTTTTTATTAATATTGCTTCTATTTGAACGATTTCAACAATCTAAAATGCTGAAAATGCTTATTTTAGCAAAACAGCACGTTTTGGTTTAATCTGAGTTTTAACGCGTAAAACAGAAAAAAAATGACGAATTTTTATTATTCTTTTTATTAATATTGCTTCTATTTAAACGTTTCAACGTCTAAAATGCTTGAAAATGCTTATTTTAGCAAAACAGCACGTTTTGAGCTTTAATTGCGTTTTAACGCGTAAAACAGCATAAAACGACGAAATTTTTATTATTCGTTTTTATTAATATTGCGTCTAATTGAACGATTTCAACGATCTACAATGCTTGAAAATGCTTATTTTAGCAAAACAGCACGTTTTGTGCTTTATTCTGCGTTTTTTAACGCGTAAACGCATAAAACGACAAAATTTTAATTATTCGTTTTTTTATTTTTATTGCGTCTATTTGAACGATCTCAACGATCTAAAATGCTTGAAAATGCTTATTTTAGCAAAACAGCACGTTTTGAGCTTTAATCTGCGTTTTAACGCGTAAAACAGCATAAAACGACGAATTTTTATTATTCGTTTTTATTAATATTGCTTCTATTTGAACGGTTTGCAACGATCTAAAATGCTTGAAAATGCTTATTTTAGCAAAACAGCACGTTTTGAGCTTTAATCTGCGTTTTAACGCGTAAAACAACATAAAACGACCAAATTTTATTATTCGTTTTATTAATATTGCGTCTATTTAAACGATTTCAACGATCTAAAATGCTTGAAAATGCTTATTTTAGCAAAACGCACGTTTTAGCTTTAATCTGCGTTTTAACGCGTAAAAACAGCATAAAACGACGAATTTTTATTATTCGTTTTTATTAATATTTTTTTGAACGATTTCAACGATCTAAAATGCTTGAAAATGCTTATTTTAGCAAAACAGCACGTTTTCAGCTTTAATCTGCGTTTTAACGCGTAAAACATCTATAAAATAACGAATTCTTATTATTCGTTTTTATTAATATTGCTTCTATTTAAACGATTTCAACGATCTAAAATGCTTGAAAATGCTCATTTTAGCAAAACAGCACGTTTTGAGTTTATTCTGCGTTTTAACGCGTAAACAGCATAAAATCGACAATTTTTTATTATTCGTTTTTATTAATATTGCTTCCATTTGAACGATTTCAACGATCTAAAATGCTTGAAAATGCGTATTTTAGCAAAACAGCACGTTTTGAGCTTTAATCTGCGTTTTAACGCTAAAAAGCTAAAAACGACAAATTTTTATTATTCGTTTTATTAATATTGCGTCTATTTGAACGGATTTCAACGATCTAAAATGCTTGAAAATGTTTATTTTAGCAAAACAGCACGTTTTGAGCTTTAATCTGCGTTTTAACGCGTAAAAACAGCTTATAAAACGACGATTTTTATTATTCGTTTTTATTAATATTGCTTCTATTTGAACGATTTCAACGATCTAAAATGCTTGAAAATGCTATTTGCAAAACAGCGCACGAGCTTTAATCTGCGTTTTACGCGTAAAACAGCATAAAACGACGAAATTTTTATTATTCGTTTTTATTAATATTGCGTCTATTTGAACGATTTTAACGATATAAAATGCTTGAAAATGCTTATTTTAGCAAAACAGCACGTTTTGAGCTGTAATCTGCGTTTTAACGCGTAAAACAGCATAAAACGACGAATTTTTTATTATTCGTTTTTGCCAATATTGCGTCTATTTGAACGTGATTTCAACGATCTAAAAATGCTTGAAAATGCTTATATTTTAGCAAAACAGCACGTTTTGAGCTTTAATCTGCGTTTTAACGCGTAAACAGCATAAAAACGACGAATTTTTATTATTCGTTTATAAATATTGCGTCTAATTTGAACGATTTCAACGATCTAAAATGCTTGAAATGCTTATTTTAAAGCAAAACAGCACGTTTTGAAAGCTTTATTCTGCGTTTTAACGCGTAAAACAGCATAAAACGACGAATTTTATTATTCGTTTTTTATAAATATTGCGTCTATTTGAACGATTTCAACGATCTAAAATGCTTGAAAATGCTTATTTTAGCAAAACAGCAACGTTTTGAGCTTTAATCTGCGTTTTAACGCGTAAAACAGCATAAAAAACGGACGAATTTTTATTATTCGTTTTATTAATATTGCTTTATTTGAACGATTGCAACGATCTAAATGCTTGAAAATGCTTATTTTAGCAAAACAGCACGTTTTGAGCTTTAATCTGCGTTTTAACGCGTAAAACAGCATAAAAACGACGAAATTTTTATTATTCGTTTTTATTAATATTGCGCGTCTATTTGAACGATTTCAACGATCTAAAATGCTTGAAATGCTTATTTTAGCAAAAACAGCACGTTTTGAGTTTTAATCTGCGTTTAACGCGTAAAACAGCATAAAACGACGAATTTTTATTATTTGTTTTGTATTAATATTGCTTCTATTTGAACGATTTCCCAACGATCTAAAATGCTTGAAAATGCTTATTTTAGCAAAACAGCACGTTTGAGCTTTAATCTGCGTTTTAACGCGTAAAACATCATAAAAATCACGAATTTTTTTATTATTCGTTTTTATTAATATTGCGTCTGTTGAACGATTTCAACGATCTAAAATGCTTGAAAATGCTTATTTTAGCAGCAGCACGTTTTGAGCTTTTGTCTGCGTTTAACGCGTAAACAGCATAAAAATGACGGGTACATTATTCGTTTTTATTAATATTGCTTCTATTTAAGCGATTTCAACGATCCAAATGTAAAGTAGCATTTTTAGCAAAACAGCACGTTTGAAGGCAATCTCTGCGTTTTAACGCGTAAAACGGCATAAAACGGCGAGTACATTATTCGTTTTTATTAATATTAGCTTCTATTTGAACGATTTTAATGATCATAAAAATGCGCCCGAAAAATGCTTATTTTAGCAAAAACAGCACGTTTGAGCTGTAATCTGCGTTTTAACGCGTAAAACAACATAAAAACGACGAATTTTTTATTATTCGTTTTATTAATATTGCGTCTATTTGAACGATTTCAACGATCTAAAATAGCGAAAAATGCTTATTTTTTAGCAAAACAACAGCACGTTTGAGCTTTTAATCTGCGTTTTAACGCGTAAAACAACATAAAAACGACGAATTTTTATTATTCGTTTTTATAAATATTGCGCGTCTATTTGAACGATTTCAACGATCTAAAATGCTTGAAAATGCTTATTTACAACAAAACAGCACGTTTGAGCTTTTATTCTGCGTTTTAACGCGTAAAACGCTAGCATAAAAGCTGACAATTTTTATTATTCGTTTTTATAAATATTGCGTCTATTTGAGACGATTTCAACGATCTAAAATGCTTGAAAATGCTTTATTTTTAGCAAAACAACGTTTGTGGAGAAAAACTTTAATCTGCGTTTTAACGCGTAAAACGTATAAAAACGACAGATTTTTTTATTATTCGTTTTATTAATATTGCTTCTATTTGAACGGTTGCAACGATCTAAAATGCTTGAAAATGCTTATTTTAGCAAACAGCACGTTTGAACTTTAATCTGCCGTTTTAACGCGTAAAACAGCATAAAACGACGAAATTTTTATTATTCGTTTTATTAATGTGCGTCTGTTGAACGATTTCAACGATCTAAAATGGCAGAAAATGCTTATTTTAGCAAAACAGCGCGTTTTGAGCTTTAATCTGCGTTTTAGCAGCGTAAAACAGCATAAAACGACGAATTTTTATTATTTGTTTTATTAATATTGTTGCTTCTATTTGAACGATTTCAACGATCTAAAATGTGAAAATGCTTATTTTTAGCAAAACAGCACGTTTGAGCTTTAATCTGCGTTTAACGCGCCGTATCCGCAAAATCACGAATTTTTATTATTCGTTTTTATTAATATTGCTTCTATTTAAACGATTTCCACAGCGATCTAAAATGCTTGAAAATGCTCATTTTAGCAAAACAGCACGTTTGAGAGGAAGGCTTTTATTCTGCGTTTAACGCGTAAAACAGCATAAAAATCGACGAATTTTTTATTATTCGTTTTTATTAATATTGCTTCTATTTGAACGATTTCCAACGATCTAAAATGCGAAAATGCTTATTTTAGCAAAACAGCACGTTTTGAGCTTTAATCTGCGTTTTAACGCGTAAAACAGCATAAAACAGCGAATTTTTATTATTCGTTTTATAAATATTGCGTCTGTTGAACGATTTCAACGATCTAAAATGCTTGAAAATGCTTATTTTAGCAAAACAGCGCGTTTTTGAGCTTTTATTCTGCGTTTTAGCGCGTAAACAGCATAAAACGACGAATTTTTATTATTCGTTTTTTATAAATATTGCGTCTGTTGAACGATTTCAACGATCTAAAATGCTTGAAAATGCTTATTTTAGCAAAACAGCGTTTGAGCTTTAATCTGCGTTTTAACGCGTAAAAACAGCATAAAACGGCGAATTTTTATTCGTTTTTATTAATATTGCTTCTATTTGAACGGTGCAACGATCACAAAATGCTTGAAAATGCTTATTTTTATAAAACAGCACGTTTGAGCTTTAATCTGCGTTTTAACGCGTAAAACAGCATAAAAACGACGAAATTTTTATTATTCGTTTTTATTAATATTGCGTCTATTTGAACGATTTCAACGATCTAAAATGCTTGAAAATGTATTTTAGCAAAACAGCACGTTTTGAGCTTTAATCTGCGTTAACGCGTAAAACAGCATAAAACGTGAATTTTTTTATTATTTTGTTTTATTAATATTTGGCACCATATTTAGCGAACGATTTCAACGATCACAAATGCTTGAAAAATGCTTATTTTAGCAAAACAGCACGTTTTGAGCTTTAATCGCCGCACGTTTTTAACGCGTAAAACATCATAAAAATCACGAATTTTTATTATTCAGTTTTATTAATATTGCTTCTATTTAAACGATTTCAGCAGCGATCACAAAAATGCTTGAAAATGCTCATTTTAGCAAAAACAGCACGTTTTGAGCTTTTATTCTGCGTTTTAACGCGTAAACGGCATAAAATCGACGAATTTTTTTATTGTTCGTTTTTATTAATATTGCTTTACTATTTGAACGATTTCAACGATCTAAAATGCTTGAAAATGCTTATTTTAGCAAAACAGCGTTTTGAGCTTTTAATCTGCGTTTTAACGCGTAAACAGCACTCGCTTACGTGAAATTTTTATTATTCGTTTTTTATTAATATTGCGTCTATTTGAACGATTTCAGCGATCTAAAATGCTTGAAAATGTTTATTTTGGCAGCAAAACAGCACGTTTGGGGCTTTAATCCGCGTTTTAACGCGTAAAACAGCATAAAAACGACGAATTTTTATTATTCGTTTTTATTAATGTGCTTCTATTTGAACGATTTCAGCGATCTAAAATGCTTGAAATGCTTATTTTGACAAAACAGCACTTTTGAGCTTTAATCTGCGTTTAACGCGTAAACAGCAAAACGACGAATTTTTATTATTCGTTTTTTTATTAATATTGCTTCTATTTGAACGATTTCAACGATCTAAAATGCTTGAAAATGATTATTTTAGCAAAACAGCACGTTTTGAGCTTTAATCTGCGTTTTTAACGCGTAAAACAGCATAAAACGACGAGTTTTTTATTATTCATTTTTATTAATATTGCGTCTGTTGAACGATTTCAGCGATCTAAAATGCATGAAAATGCTTATTTTAGCAAACAGCACGTTTGCAGGCTTTAATCTGCGTTTTAACGCGTAAAACAGCATAAAACGACGAATTTTTATTATTCGTTTTTATTAATATTGCTTCTATTTGAACGATTTCAACGATTTAAAATGCTTGAAAATTCTTATTTTAGCAAAACAGCACGTTTTGAGCTTTTATTCTGTGTTTAACGCGTAAAACAGCATAAAGTGACGAAATTTTTATTATTCGTTTTTATTAATATTGCGTCTATTTGAACGATTTCAACGATCTAAATGCTTGAAAATGCGTATTTTAGCAAAACAGCACGTTTTGAGCTTTAATCTGCGTTTAACGCGTAAAACAGCATAAAAATGACGAATTTTTATTATTCGTTTTTATTAATGCTTCTATTCCCAAACGATTTCCAGCGATCTAAAATGCTTGAAGTGCTTATTTTGGCAGCAAAACAGCACGTTTTGAGCTTTAATCACAGGTTTTAACGCGTAAAGGCAGCATAAAACGACGAAATTTTTATTATTCGTTTTTATTAATATTTAGCTTCTATTTGAACGATTTCAACGATCTAAAATGCTTGAAAATGCTTATTTTAGCAAAACAGCACGTTTTGAGCTGTAATCTGCGTTTTAACGCGTAAAACAGCAAAACGACGAATTTTTATTATTCGTTTTTTTTATTAATATTGCTTCTATTTGAACGATTTAACGATCACAAAATGCTTGAAAAATGCTTATTTTAGCAAAAGCAGCACGTTTGAGCTTTATTCGTTTTAACGCGTAAAACAGCATAAAACGACAAAATTTTATTGTTATTCGTTTTATTTTTTATTGCACGTCTATTTGAACGATTTCAGCGATCTAAAATAGCGAAAATGCTTATTTTGTAGCAAAAACAGCACGTTTTGAGGCTTTGATATACGTTTAACGCGTAAAACAACATAAAAACGACAATTTTTATTATTCGTTTTTTATTAATATTGGCTATTTGAACGATTGCAACGATCTAAAATGCTTGAAAATGCTTATTTTGGCGAAACAGCACGTTTGAGCTTTAATCTGCGTTTTAACGCGTAAAACAACATAAAACGACAATTTTTATTATTCGTTTTATTAATGTTAGCTTCTATTTGAACGATTTCAACGATCTAAAATGCTTGAAAAATGCTTATTTTAGCAAAACAGCATTTTGAGCTTTTATTCTGCGTTTTAACGCGTAAACCCAGCATAAAACGACAGATTTTTTATTATTCGTTTTATTAATATTGCGTCTATTTGAACGATTTCAACGATCTAAATGCTTTGAAAATACTTATTTTAGCAAAACAGCACGTTTTGAGCTTTAATCTGCGTTTAACGCGTAAAACAGCACTTTATAAAACGACGAATTTTTGACCCATTCGTTTTTATTAATATTGCTGCGTCTATTTGAACGATTTCAACGATCTAAAATGCTTGAAAATGCTTATTTTAGCAAAACAGCACGTTTTGAGCTTTAATCTGCGTTTTAACGCGTAAAACAGCATAAAAACGACGAATTTTTATTATTCGTTTTTTTATTAATGTGCTTCTATTTGAACGATTTCCAGCGATTTAAAATGCTTGAAAATTCTTATTTTAGCAAAACAGCACGTTTTAGCGGAGCTTTATTCTGTGTTTTTAACGCGTAAAACAGCATAAAACGACGAAATTTTTATTATTCGTTTTTATTAATATTGCGTCTATTTGAACGATTTCAACGATCTAAAATGGCGAAAATGCGTATTTTAGCAAAACAGCACGTTTGCGAGCTTTAATCTGCGTTTTAACGCGTAAAACAGCATAAAAATGGCAGATTTTTGTTATTCGTTTTTTTATTAATAATTGCTTCTATTTAAACGATTTCAACGATCTAAAATGCTTGAAAGTGCTTATTTTAGCAAAACAGCAGCGTTTTGAGCTTTAATCTGGAGTTTTAACGTAAAACAGCATAAAAACGACGAAGTACATTATTCGTTTTTATTAATATTTAGCTTCTATTTGAACAGTTCAACGATCTAAATGCTTGAAATACTTATTTTGTAAAACAGCACGTTTTGAGCTGTAATCGCGCGTTTTAACGCGTAAAACGGCATAAAACGACGAATTTTTTATTATTCGTTTTTTATTATTAATATTGCTTCTATTTGAACGATTGCAGCGATCTAAAATGCTTGAAAAATACTTATTTTTAGCAAAACAGCGTTTTGAGCTTTTATTCTGCGTTTTAACGCGTAAAACAGCATAAAACGACAAATTTTTATTATTCGTTTTTATTTTTGTATTGCGTCTATTTGAACGATTTCAACGATCTAAAATGGCGAAAATGTCTTATTTTAGCAAAACAGCACGTTTTGAGCTTTTAATCTGCGTTTTTTAACGCGTAAAACAACGCTTATAAAACGACGAAGATTTTTTATTATTCGTTTTTTTTTTTTATTAATATTGCTTCCTATTTGAACGATTGCAACGATCTAAAAATGCTTGAAAATACTTATTTTAGCAAAACAGCACGTTTGAGCTTTTAATCTGCGTTTTAACGCGTAAAACAGCATAAAACGACGAATTTTTATTATTCGTTTTTTATTAATATTGCTTCTATTTGAACGATTTCAGCGTCTAAAATGGCGAAAATGCTTATTTTAGCAAAACAGCATGTTTTTGAGCTTTTATTCTGCGTTTTAACGCGTAAAACGGCATAAAACGACGAAAGATTTTTTATTATTCGTTTTATTAATGTGCGTCTATTTGAACGATTTCAACGATCTAAAATGCTTGAAAATGCTTATTTTAGCAAAACAGCACGTTTTGAGCTTTTAATCGTTTTTAACGCGTAAAGAGCAACATAAAAACGACGAATTTTTTTATTATTCGTTTTTTATTAATATTGCGTCTGTTGAACGAATTTCAACGATCACAAAATGCTTGAAAAGAAATGCTTATTTTAGCAAAACAGCACGTTTTGAGCTTTAATCTGCGTTTTAACGCGTAAAACAACATAAAAATGACGATTTTTTATTATTCGTTTTTATTAATATTGCTTCTATTTAAACGATTTCAACTTGATCTAAAACGCTTAAAAATGCTTATTTATTTTGTAGCAAAACAGCACGTTTTGAGCTTTAATCTGCCGTTTAACGCGTAAAACAGCATAAAAACGACGAAATTTTATTATTCGTTTTTAGTAATGCTTCTATTTGAACGTTTAATATAAAATGCTTGAAAATGCTTATTTTAGCAAAACAGCACGTTTTGAAGGAGCTTTAATCTGCGTTTTAACGCGTAAAACGCAGCATAAAACGACGAATTTTTATTATTCGTTTTTATTAATATTGCGTCTATTTGAACGATTTCAACGATCTAAAATGCTTGAAAATGCTTATTTTAGCAAAACAGCACGTTTTGAGCTTTAATCAGCGTTTTAACGCGTAAAGCAGCATAAAAACGACGAAATTTTTATTATTCGTTTTTTTGTGTATTGCGTCTATTTGAACGATTTCAACGTCTAAAATGTTTGAAAATGCTTATTTTAGCAAAACAGCACGTTTTGAGCTTTAATCTGCGTTTTAACGCGTAAAACAGCATAAAACGACAATTTTTTATTGTCGTTTTTTATTAATATTTAGCTATATTTGAACGATTTCAACGATCTAAAATGCTTGAAAATGCTTATTTTAGCAAAACAGCGTTTTTGAGCTTTTAATCTGCGTTTTAACGCGTAAAACAGCATAAAACGACAGGTACGTATTCGTTTTTATTAATATTGCGTCTATTTGAACGATTTCAACGATCTAAAATGCTTGAAAATGCTTTATTTTAGCAAAGCAGCACGTTTGAGCTTTAATCTGCGTTTTAACGGCGTAAAACAGCATAAAACGACGAATTTTTGTTATTCGTTTTTATTAATATTGGCTTCTATTTGAACGATTTCAACAATCTAAAATGCTTGAAAATGCTTATTTTGTAAAACAGCGCGTTTTGAGCTTTAATCTGCGTTTTAACGCGTAAAACAGCATAAAAACGACGAAATTTTTTATTATTCCTTTTTTATTAATATTGCGTCTGTTTGAACGATTTCAACGATCTAAAATGCTTGAAAATGTATTTTAGCAGCAAAACAGCACGTTTTGAGGCTTTCATCTGCGTTTAACGCGTAAAACAGCATAAAACGACGAATTTTTGTTATTCGTTTTTTTTTGGTAATATTACTTCTATTTGAACGATTGCAGCGTCCTAAAATGCTTGAAAATGTATTTTAGCAAAACAGCACGTTTTGAGCTTTGTCTGCGTTTTAACGCGTAAAACGCTTATAAAAACGACGAAATTTTGTTATTCGTTTTTTATTAATATTACTTCCTGTTGAACGGTGAAAGCGATCTAGATAGCGAAAATGCTTATTTTAGCAAAACAGCACGTTTTTTGGGAAGCTTTAATCTGCGTTTTAACGCGTAAAACGGCGCAAAACGACGAAGTTTTATTATTCGTTTTTATTAATATTGCGTCTATTTGAACGATTTCAACGATCTAAAATGCTTGGAAATGCTTATTTTAGCAAAACAGCGTTTTAGCTTTATCTGCGTTTTAACGTAAAAAGCATAAAACATAAAATTTATTATTCGTTTTATTTTTATTGCGTCTATTTGAACGATTTCAACGATCTAAAGCTTGAAAATGCTTATTTTAGCAAAACAGCACGTTTAGCTTTTAATCGCGTTTTAACGCGTAAAACACATAAAACGACGAATTTAAATTATTCGTTTTATTAATATTGCTTCTATTTGAACGATTTCAACGATCTCAAAATGCTGAAAATGCTTTTTTGGAAAAAACGTTTGAGCTTTAATCCGCGTTTTAACGTGAAAACAGCATATAAACGACGAAATTTTATTATTCGTTTTTTTAATATTGCGTCTTTTGAACGTTTCAACGATCTAAAATGCTTGAAAATGCTTATTTTAGCAAAAGCATTTTGAGCTTTAATCTGCGTTTTTAACGGGTAAAACACATTAAAACACGAATTTTTATTATTCGTTTTTATTAAATTGCTTCTATTTGAACGATTTCACGATCTAAAGTTGCAAATGCTTATTTGAAAAATTTTAGCTTTAACGCGTTTTAACGCGTAAAACAGCATAAAACGACGAAATTTTATTATTCGTTTTTATTAATATTGTTTCGTTTAAATTTCAACGATCTAAAATGCTGAAAATGCTTTTTAGCAAAACAGCACTTTTGAGCTTTTTGCGCTTTAACCGTTAAAAAACAATAAAAGACGAATTTTTTATTATTCGTTTTTTTAATATTTTTTCATTTGAACATTTCAACGATCTAAAATGCTTGAAAATGCTTATTTTAGCAAAACAGCCGTTTTGAGCTTTAATCTGCGTTTTAACGCGTAAAACACATAAAAAACGAATTTTTTATTATTCTTTTTATTAATATTATCTATTTGAACGATTTCAACGATCTAAAATGCTTAAAATGCTTATTTTAGCAAAACAGCCGTTTTGAGCTTTAATCTGCTTTTAACGCGTAAAACAGCATAAAACGACGAATTTTTATTATTCGTTTTTATTAATATTGCGTCTATTTGAACGATTTCAACGATCTAAAATGCTTGAAAATGCTTATTTTAGCAAAACAGCACGTTTGAGCTTTATTCTGCGTATTAACGCGAAAAACAGCATAAAAACGACGAAATTTTTATTATTCGTTTTTATTTTTTATTGGGGTCTATTTGAACGATTTCAACTATCTAAAATGCTTGAAAATACTTATTTTAGCAAATCAGCACGTTTTGAGCTTTAATCTGCGTTTTAACGCGTAAAACAGCATAAAACGAAGAATATTTTATTATTCGTTTTTTATTAATATTCTTCTATTTGAACGATTTCAACGATCTAAAATGCTTGAAAATGCTTATTTAGCAAAACAGCACGTTTTGAGCTTTAATCTGCGTTTTAACGCGTAAAACAGCATAAAACGACGAAATTTTTATTATTCGTTTTATTAATATTGCGTCCTTTTGGAACAATTTCAACGATCTAAAATGCTTGAAAATGCTTATTTTAGCAAAACAGCACGTTTGAGCTTTTAATCTGCGTTTAACGCGTAAAACAGCATAAAACGACGAATTTTTATTATTCGTTTTTTATTAATATGCTTCTATTTGAACGATTTCAACGATCTAAAATGCTTGAAAATGCTTATTTTAGCAAAACAGCAGCACGTTTTGAGCTTTTAATCTGCGTTTTAACGCGTAAAACAACATAAAACGACGAATTTTTATTATTCGATTTTATTAATATTGGCATATATTTGAACGATTTTAACGATCTAAAATGCTTGAAAATGCTTATTTTAGCAAACAGCACGTTTTGAGCTTTAATCAACGTTTTAACGCGTAAGAGCAACATAAAACGATGAAATTTTTATTATTCGTTTTATTAATATTGCGTCTATTTGAGCGATTTCCAGCGATCTAAAATGCTTGAAAATGCTTATTTTAGCAAAACAGCACGTTTGAGCTTTAATCTGCGTTTTTAACGCGTAAAACAATTTAAAACGACGAAGATTTTTATTATTCGTTTTTTATTAATGTTAGCTTCAATTTGAACGATTTCAACGGTCTAAAATGCTTGAAATGCTTATTTTTAGCAAAACAGCACGTTTTAGAAAGAAACTTTAATCTGCGTTTTAACGTAAAACAGCATAAAACGACGAAATTTTTTCTTATTCGTTTTTTATTAATATTAACGTCTATTTGAACGATTTCAACGATCTAAAATTAGCAGAAAATGCTTATTTTAGCAAAACAGCACGTTCTGAGCTTTTATTCTGCGTTTTTAACGCATAAAACAGCATAAACGACGACATTTTATTATTCGTTTTATTTTTTATTGCGTCTATTTGAACGATTTCAACGATCTAAAATGCTTGAAAAGGAAATACTTATTTTAGCAAAACCAGCACGTTTTGAGCTTTTGCAATCCTGCGTTTTAACGCGTAAAACAGCATAAAACGACGAATTTTTTATTATTTCGTTTTATTAATATTGCTTCTATTTGAACGATTTCAACGATCTAAAATGCTTGAAAATGCTTATTTTAGCAAAACAGCACGTTTTTGAGCTTTAATCTGCGTTTTAACGCGTAAAACAGCTTTATAAAACGACGAATTTTTTATTATTCGTTTTTATTAATATTGCGTCTATTTGAACGATTTCAACGATCTAAAATGCTTGAAAATGCTTATTTAGCAAAACAACGCGTTTTGAAGGCTTTTAATCTGCGTTTTAACGCGTAAAACAACATAAAAGGAAACGACGAATTTTTATTATTCGTTTTGACGTGATAACGTCTTTAAAATCGTTTTACGGTGACCGGTTCCAGAAACTGTGTCGCGGCGGGCCTCACGAGGCCGATCGCGTGCCTCTCGTTATAACGCCAGGCTCCCGCACACTGCAAACTTTTATCGGCCGATATTTTTGATCCGGGTTGTAGGCTGTGAAGCGCGCACTACGCCAACTAAGCAGTTGGGTTTGTGGTGAAGTGCGCCACACTGGAGAACGGCAGTCACGACCGACTGCGCAATACTCTGGAGCGAAGACTAAATTGATCCAAGTCGGCCGACTAAACGATCGGCGGAATTGCGCGCTTTGCGACAGGCTCCCATACTGATATCGCAGTCGGCCGATGGTTGGCTGGTTGGCCGATAGTTTGGTTGAACGCGGTTGGGTAGCCCATCAAACCTTTTTATCAGCCGATGATACAAAAATCGTTGTGTAGAATGCCGGACTTGCATACATCTTCATACGATTATAAGCCCGACCAAACTATCGGCCGATAAAGTTTGTAGTGTGCAGGGGAGCCTTGGATTCTCGTTGAATGTTTAACAGTAAAACAAAATGTGAAGTGCAAATTGAAGTGTTACAACAATTGCAGCAAACAAAACTTATATCACCAATAGACGTTATCACGTAAACATCTCGATCATCGCAAAACCTGCACACACAAACAACCATTTTTTATTAATATTGCTTCTATTTGAACGATTTCAACGATCAAAATGCTTGAAAATGCTTGAAAAATGTTTGTTTAGCAAATAGCACGTTTTTGAGCTTTTAATCTGCGTTTTTAACGTAAAAACAACATAAAACGACGAAGTTTTTATTATTCGTTTTATTAATGTTGCGTCTATTTGAACGATTTCAACTTGATCTAAAATGCTTGAAAATGCTTATTTTAGCAAAACAGCACGTTTTGAGCTTTATTCTGCGTTTTTTAACGCGTAAAAGAGCAACGCAAAACACGACAAAATTTTTTATTATTCGTTTTTTATTTTTTTATTGCGTCTATTTGAACGATTTCAACGATCTAAAATGGCAGAAAATGCTTATTTTAACCAAACAGCACGTTTTGAGCTTTATTCTCCGTTTTAACACGTAAAACAGCATAAAAACGACAAAATTTTTTATTATTCGTTTTTATTTTTATTGCGTCTATTTGAACGATTTCAGCTTGATCTAAAATGCTTGAAAATGCTTATTTTAGCAAAACAGCACGTTTTGAGAGCTTTAATCTACGCTTTAACGCGTAAAGAGCATAAAAACATGACAATTTTTATTATTCGTTTTTATTAATATTGCACGTCTATTTGAACGATTTCAACGATCTAAAACTTGAGAATGCTTATTTTAGCAAAACAGCACGTTTGAGCTTTAATCTGCGCGTTTAACGCGTAAAACAGCATAAAACGACGAATTTTTTATTATTCGTTTTATTAATATTACTTCTATTTTGAACGATTTCAACGATCACAAATGCTTGAAAATGCTTATTTTAGCAAAACGGCACGTTTTGAGCTTTTAATCTGCGTTTTTAACGCGTAAAATAGCATAAAAACGACGAATTTTATTATTCGTTTTTATTAATATTGCGTCTATTTGAACAATTTCAACGATCTAAAATGCTTTGAAAAATGCTTATTTTGTAGCAAAACAGCACGTTTTTGAGCACAATCTGCGTTTTTAACGCGTAAAACGGCATAAAAACGACGAATTTTTATTATTCGTTTTTTATTAATATTGCTTCTATTTGAACGGTTTCAGCGATCATAAAATGCTTGAAAATGCTTATTTTAGCAAAACAGCACGTTTTGAGCTTTAATCTGCGTTTAACGCGTAAAACAGCATAAAACGACGAATTTTTATTATTCGATTTTTTATTAAATATACGCTTCTATTTGAACGATTTTAACGATCTAAAATGCTTGAAAATGCTATTTTAGCAAAACAGCACGTTTGAGCTTTAATCAGCGTTTTAACGCGTAAAACAACATAAAACGATGAAATTTTATTATTCGTTTTTTAGTAATGTGCGTCTATTTGAACGATTTCCAGCTTG
Source organism: Dalotia coriaria (assembly GCF_025399875.1). NCBI lineage: Eukaryota > Metazoa > Arthropoda > Insecta > Coleoptera > Staphylinidae > Dalotia > Dalotia coriaria. Next base: position 9,667 of record NW_027046134.1, on the reverse strand, counting down.
ATCACAAAATGCTTGAAAAATGCTTATTTTAGCAAAACAGCACGTTTTGAAGGCTTTAATCTGCGTTTTTAACGCGTAAAACAGATTTAAAAACGACGAATTTTATTATTCGTTTTATTAATATTGCTAATTTGAACGATTTCAACGATCTAAAATGCTTGAAAATGCTTATTTTTAGCAAAACAACGTTTAAGCTTTTAATCTGCGTTTTAACGCGTAAAACAGCATAAAAACGACGAAATTTTTTCTTATTCGTTTTTATTAATGTACGTCTATTTGAACGATTTCAACGATCTAAATGGCGAAATGCTTATTTTAGCAAAACAGCACGTTCTGAGGCTTTATTCTGCGTTTTAACGCATAAAACAGCATAAAACGACGACATTTTATTATTCTGCGTTTTTATTTTTATTTGCGTCTATTTGAAGCGATTTCAACGATCTAAAAATGCTTGAAAATGCTTATTTTTAGCAAAACAGCACGTTTTGAGCTTTTAATCTGCGTTTTTAACGCGTAAAACAGCTTATAGAAAACGACGAATTTTTGATATTCGTTTTTATTAATATTGCTTCTATTTGAACGATTTCAACGATCTAAAATGGCGAAAGTAACTTGTGCAGCAAAACAGCACGTTTGGAAGGCTTTTAATCTGCGTTTAACGCGTAAAACGGCATAAAACGACGGAATTTTTATTATTCGTTTTTATTAATATTGTGCGTCTATTTGAACGATTTCAACGATCTACAAAATGCTTGAAAATTAACTATTTTAGCAAAACAGCACGTTTGACTTTAATCTGCGTTTTAACGCGTAAAACAGCATAAAACGGCAAATTTTTATTATTCGTTTTGACGTGATAACGTCTTTAAAATCGTTTTACGGTGACCGGTTCGAAACTGTGTCGCGAGGCCTCACGAAGACCGATCGCAGGTATACCTCGATTTATAACCTTAGGCTCCCCGCGCACACTACAAACTTTTTATCGGCCGATATTTTGATCGGGTTGGGCTGTGACGCGCACACTTTACGCCAACTAAACAGTTGGGTTTTGTGGTGAGTGCGCACACTGGGTATAACAGTCGGCCGACGCAATACTCTGAGCGAACTAAATTGATCAAGTCGGCCGACTGAAGCAGTAATCGGTAGGTGTGCGCGCGCGACGAGCTCCCATACTGATATCGCGGTCGGCCGATGGTCCAGTAGTTGGCCGATGGTTTGGTTGAACGCCGGTTGGGTAGCCCATCAAAACGCGTTTATCGGCCGATACAAAATCGTTTGGCAGAATGCGGGCTTGCATACATCTTCGCCACTGATTATAAGCCCGACAAACTATCGGCCGATAAAAAGTTTGTAATTATTGCGGGGAGCCTTAGTTCTCATTGAATGTTTAACGGTAAAACAAATGTGAAGTGCAGAGTGAAGTGTTACAGCAATTGCAACAAACAAAACTTATATCACCAATAAGACGTTATCACGTAAACATCTCGATCGTAATGAAGCCTGCTTTTACAAACAGCCATTTTTTATTAATATTTGCTTCTATTTGAACGGTTTCAACGATCAAAATGCTTGAAAAATGCTTGAAAATGTTTATTTTAGCAAAATAGCGCGATTTTGAGAACTTTAATCTGCGTTTTAACGCGTAAAACAGCATAAAAACGACGAAGTTTTATTATTCGTTTTTATTATTAATTTGCGTCTATTTGAACGATTTCAGCTTGATCTAAAATGCTTGAAAATACTTATTTTATAAACAGCACGTTTTGAGCTTTTATTCTGCGTTTTAACGCGTAAAACAGCATAAAACGACAAAATTTTATTATTCGTTTTTTTATTTTTATTGCGTCTATTTGAAAGGAACGATTTCAACGATCTAAAATGCTTGAAAATGCTTATTTAGCAAAACAGCACGTTTTGAAGAGGCTTTAATCTGCGCTTTAACGCGTAAAAGAGCATAAAAACGACGAATTTTTATTATTCGTTTTAGTAATATTCCGTCTATTGAACAATTTCAACGATCTAAAATGCTTGAAAATACTTATTTTTAGCAAAACAGCACGTTTTGAGCTTTTAATCTGCGTTTTAACGCGTAAAACAGCATAGTTTTGACGAATTTTTATTATTCGTTTTTTATTAATATTGCTTCTATTTGAACGATTTCAACGATCTAAAATGCTTGAAAATAGTTATTTTAGCAAACAGCACGTTTGAGCTTTAATCTGCCGTTTAACGCGAAAAACAGCATAAAACGACAAAGTTTTATTATTCGTTTTTTATTAATATTGCTTCTATTTGCACGATTTCAACGATCTAAAAGATGCTTGAAAATGCTTATTTTTAGCAAACAGCACGTTTTGAGCAATCTGCGTTTTAACGGCAGTAAAACAGCATAAAACGACAAGGAAATTTTATTTTCGTTTTTTAATATTAGGTCTATTTGAAGACGATTTCAACGATCACAAAATAGCGAAAATGCTTGTTTAGCAAAACAGCACGTTTGAAGGCTTTAATCTGCGTTTTAACGCGTAAACAGCATATAAAACGGCAGAAATTTTTATTATTCGTTTTAGTAATATTGCGTCTGTTGAACGATTTCAACGATCTAAAATGCTTGAAAAATGCTTATTTTTAGCAAAACATGCTTACGTTTTGAGCTTTTAATCTGCGTTTTAACGCGTAAAACAGATTTAAAACGACGAATTTTTATTATTCGTTTTTATTAATATTGCTTCAATTTGAACGATTTCAACGATCTAAAATGCTTGAAAGTACTTTATTTTTTAGCAAAACGGCACGTTTTAAGCTTTTAATCTTGCGTTTTAACGCGTAAAACGGCATAAAAACGACGAAATTTTTCTTATTCGTTTTTATTAATAATTGCGTCTATTTGAACGATTTCAACGATCTAAAATGCTTGAAAATGCTTATTTTAGCAAAACAGCACGTTCCTGAGCTTTTATTCTGCGTTTTAACGCATGAAACAGCATAAAACGACGACATTTTTATTATTCGTTTTTATTTTTTATTGCGTCTATTTGAACGATTTCAGCGATCACAAAATGCTTGAAAATGCTTATTTTAACAGAAACAGCACGTTTGAGCTTTTAATCCTGCGTTTTTAACGCGTAAAACAGCATAAAACGACGGAATTTTTATTATTCGTTTTTATTAATAGTAGCTTCTATTTGAACGATTTCAACGATCTAAAATGCTTGAAAATGCTTATTTTAGCAAAACAGCGTTTTGAGCTTTAATCTGCGTTTTTAACGCGTAAACAGCATAAAACGACGAATTTTATTATTCGTTTTTTATTAATATTGCGATCTATTTGAACGATTTCCAACGATCTAAAATGCTTGAAATGCTTATTTTGAAACAGCACGTTTGAGCTTTAATCTGCGTTTTAGCTTGCGTAAAACAGCATAAAACGACAGATTTTTATTATTCGTTTTGACGTGATAACGTCTTTAAAATCGTTTTACGGGTGACCACGGTTCCGAGAAACTGTGTCGCGAGGGCCTCCCGCAGACCACGATCGCGGAATACTCGTTATAACGGGCTCCCCGCGCACTACAAACTTTTATCGGCCGATATTTTGATCGGGTTTGGGCTGAAACGCACGCTGCGCCAACTGAAGCGGTAGTTGGGTTTGTGGTGAAAATTGCGCACGCTGGGCAACGGTCGGCCGACTGCAATGCGCAGGCGAACCAAATTGATCAAGTCGGCCGACTGAAGCAGTCGGTAGGTGTGCGCGCTGCGACAGCTCCCATGCTGCGATATCTCGCGGTCGGCCGTGGTTGGCCAGTTGGCCGATAGTTTGGATTTGAACGCCGGTTGGGTAGCCCATCAAACTTGTTTATCGGCCGATACAAAATCGTTGTAGAATGCGGACTTTGCATACATCTTCATACTGATTATAAAGCCCGACCAACTATCGGCCGATAAAAGTTTGCCAGTGTGCGGGAGCCTTAGTTCTCGTTGAATGTTTAACAGTGGAAACAAAATGTGAAGTGCAGAGTGGGGAGTATTTTAACAATGAAATTTACAACAAACAAAACTTTTATATCACCAATAAGACGTTATCACGTAAACATCTCGATCGTAAACCTGCTTTACAAACAGCCATTTTTTATTAATATTGCTTCTATTTGAACGATTTCAACGATCAAAATGCTTGAAAATGCTTTTTAGCAAAACAGCTTTGCGTTTTGAGCTTTTATTCTGCACGTTTTTTAACGCGTAAAACAGCATAAAACGACGAAATTTTATTTTCGTTTTTTATTAATATTGCGTCTATTTGAACGATTTCAACGATCTAAAAATGCTTGAAAATGCTTATTTTAGCAAAACAGCACGTTTTGACTTTAATCTGCGTTTTTGACGCGTAAAACGGCATAAAACGGCAGAGAATTTTTATTATTCGTTTTTTATTAATATTGCGTCTATTTGAACCGATTTAAAACGGTCTAAAATTAGCGAAAATGTTTATTTTAGCAAGAAATAGCACGTTTTGAGCTTTGCCAATCTGCGTTTTAACGCGGTAAAACAGCATAAAACGACGAAGTTTTTGTTATTCGTTTTTTATTAATGTTGCGTCTATTATTTGAACGTTTTCAACGATCTAAAATGGCGAAAGTACTTATTTTAGCAAAACAGCACGTTTTGAGCTTTATTCTGCGTTTAACGGCGTAAAACGGCATAAAAACGACAAAATTTTTATTATTCGTTTTTATTTTATTGCGCGTCTATTTGAACGATTTCCAGCGATCTAAAATGGCAGAGAAAATGCGCCCATTTTAGCGCTGGCAGCAAAACAGCGTTTGCAGGCTTTAATCGCCGCGCTTTTAACGTAAAGAGCATAAAACGACGAATTTTTTATTATTCGTTTTTATTAATATTGCGTCTATTTGAACGATTTCAACGATCTAAAATGGCGAAAATGATTATTTTAGCGAAACAGCACGTTTTGAGCTTTTAATCTGCGTTTAACGCGAAAAACAGCATAAAACGACGAAGTTTTTATTATTCGTTTTATTAATATTGCTTCTATTTGCACGATTTCAACGATCTAAAATGCTTGAAAATGCTTATTTTAGCAAAACGGCACGTTTGACTTTTAATCTGCGTTTTTAACGCGTAAAAACAACATAAAACGACAATTTTTATTATTCGTTTTTATTAATATTGCGTCTATTTGAACGATTTCAACGGTGATCTGAAATGCTTGAAAAAATGTTATTTTAGCAAAACAGCTCGTTTTTGAGCTTTTATTCTGCGTTTTAACGCGTAAAACAACATAAAACAACAAAATTTTTAGTATTCGTTTTATATATTTTTATTGCGTCTATTTGAACGATTTCAACGATCTAAAATGTTTGAAAAATGCTTATTTAGCAAAACAGCACGTTTTGAGCTTTTAATCTGCGTTTTAACGCGTAAAAACAGCATAAAACGACGAAATTTTTATTATTCGTTTTATTAATATTGCGTCTATTTAGACCCGATTTCCAACGATGTAAAATGCTTGAAAATGTTTATTTTAGCAAAATAGCACGTTTTGAGCTTTTAATCTGCGTTTAACGCGTAAAACAACATAAAACGACGAAGTTTTTATTATTCGTTTTATTAATGTTGCGTCTGTTTGAACGATTTCAACGATCTAAATACTTGAAAATGCTTATTTTTAGCAAAACAGCACGTTTGAGCTAATCTGCGTTTTAACGCGTAAAAGAGCAACATAAAAACGACAGTGCAGTATTCGTTTTTTTATTAATATTGCTATTTGAACGATTTCAACGATCTAAAATGCGAAGAAATACTTATTTTAGCAAAACAGCACGTTGCAGGCTTTGTCCGCGTTTTAACGCGTAGAAACAGCATAAAACGACAAATTTTATTATTCGTTTTGCAATAATATTGCGCGTCTATTTGAACGATTTCAACGATCTAAAATGCTTGAAAATTCTTATTTTAGCAAAACAGCTCGTTTTGAGCTTTGCAATCTGCGTTTAACGCGTAACAATAAAGTGACAATTTTTATTATTCGTTTTTATTAATGGCCCAACCTATTTGAACGATTTCAACGATCTAAAATGCTTGAAATGCTTATTTTAGCAAGAACAGCGTTTTGAACTTTTAATCTGCGTTTTAACGCGTAAAACAGCTTTATAAAACGACAGATTTTTATTATTCGTTTTTATTATCAATGCTTCTATTTGAACGATTTCCAACGATCTAAAATGCTTGAAAAATGCTTATTTTATGAAAACAACACGTTTTGAGCTTTAATCTGCGTTTTTAACGTAAAATAGCATAAAACGACGAAATTTTTTATTATTCGTTTTTTATTAATATTGCGTCTATTTGAACAATTTCAACGATCTAAAATGCTTGAAAATGCTTATTTTAGCAAAACAGCACGTTTTGGGCTTTAATCTGCGTTTTAACGCGTAAAACAGCTTTATAAAACGACGAATTTTTTATTATTCGTTTTTTATTAGCCATGTGCTTCTATTTGAACGATTTCAACGATCTAAAATGCCGAAAATGCTTATTTAGCAAACAGCGTTTTGAGCTTTAATCTGCGTTTTTAACGCGTAAAACAGCATAAAAACGACGGGAATTTTTTATTATTCGTTTTATTAATATTGCGTCTATTTTGAACGATTTCAACGATCTAAGATAGCGAAAATTCTTATTTTAGCAAACAAGCTCGTTTTTGAGCTTTAATCTGCGTTTTAACGCGTAAAACAGCATAAAAGATGACGAATTTTTATTATTCGTTTTTATTAATATTGCTTCTATTTGAACGATTTCAACGATCTAAATGCTTGAAAATACTTATTTTAGCAAAACAGCACGTTTGAGCTTTAATCTGCGAATAACGCGTAAACAGCATAAAACGACGGAAATTTTTTTATTATTCGATTTTATTAATATTGCTTCTATTTGAAGACGATTTCAACGATCTAAAATGCTTAGAAAATGCTTATTTTAGCCTTAAAACAGCACGTTTGAGCTTTTAATCCAGCGTTTTAACGCGTAAAACAACATAAAACGACGAAATTTTTATTATTCGTTTTATTAATATTGCGTCTATTTTAACGATTTCAACGATCTAAAATGCTTGAAAAATGCTTGAAAATGCTTATTTTAGCAAAACAGCACGTTTTGGGCACAATCTGCGTTTAACGCGTAAAACAGCATAAAACGACAAGGAATTTTTATTATTCGTTTTTTATTAATATTGCTTCGATTTGAACGATTTCAACGATTAAATGCTTGAAAATGCTTATTTTAGCAAAACAGCACGATTTTTGAGCTTTTAATCACCGTTTTAACGCGTAAAACAGCATAAAAGACGATTTTTTTATTATTCGTTTTATTAATATTGCGTCTATTTGAACGATTTCAACGGTGATCTAAAATGCTTGAAAATGCTTATTTTAGCAAAACAGCACGTTTGAGCTTTTAATCTGCGTTTTTAACGCGTAAAACGGCATAAAACGACGAATTTTTATTATTCGTTTTTATTAATATTGCTTCTATTTGAACGGTGGCGATCTAAAATAGCAAAAATGCTTATTTTAGCAAAAAAAGAACTTTTTTATTTTAATCTGCGTTTTAACGCGTAAAACAGCAAAAAAACGACAAAAATTTTTATTATTCGTTTTTATTAATATTGCGTCTTTTTTGAACGATTTCAACGATCTAAAATGTTTTAAAAATGTTTTTTTAGCAAAATAGTTTTTTGAGTTTTTTGCTTTTTAACGCGAAAAAACGGGGCCAAAAACGGAATTTTTTTATTATTCTTTTTTTTATTAATGTTGCGTTTTTTTGTAGGGATTTCAACGACCCAAAAAATGCTTGAAAATGCTTATTTTAGAAAAAAGGTTTTTGAGTTTTTTTCCCCTTTTTTTAACGGGGAAAAACCAAAGCAAAAAAACGAAAAATTTTTTATTATTCGTTTTTATTTTTTGCGTCTATTTGAACGATTTAAACCGATCAAAAAATGTTTTGAAAATGTTTTTTTAAAAGAAAAACACCCCACGTTTTGAGCTTTTAATCTGCGCTTTAACGCGAAAAAACATAAAACGACAAATTTTTTTATTATTTGTTTTTATTAATATTGCGTCTAAAAACGTTTCAACGATCTAAAATGCTTGAAAATGTTTTATTTTAGAAAAAACAGCACTTTTGAGTTTTAATCTGCGTTTTAACGCGAAAAAAACAGCATAAAAACGACAAATTTTTTTTATTATTTCTTTTTTATTAATTTTGGGCCTTTTGAACGATTTCAACGATCTAAAAGCGGCTTTTTTTAAAAGCAAAACACCCTTTTTGGGTTTTTAATCCGCGTTTTAACGCGTAAAAAGCATAAAAACAGAATTTTTTTTATTATTCGTTTTTATTAATATTCCCGTCTATTTCAAAAAATTTCAACGTCAAAAAAGGGCTTGAAAATCCCTTTTTAGCAAAACGGCGTTTTGAGTTTAATCTGGTTTTAAGGGTAAACAGCATCGACAAATTTTTTTATTATTCGTTTTTATTAATATTGCGCCTATTGGGAAACGTTTTCCCCAACGATCTAAAATGTTGAAAATGCTTATTTTAGCAAAACAGCATTTTTTTGAGTTTTAATCTGCGTTTTAACGCGAAAAACAACAAAAAAACGAGGGGAAATTTTTTTATTCTTTTTTTATTAATTTTTTGCGTCTATTTGAAGGGATTTAAAACGATTTTGTTTGAAAATGTTTTATTTTAAAGAAAAAACAGCACTTTTTTGGGGCTTTATTCTGCGTATTAACGCAAAAACAGCAAAAACCACGAAATTTTTATTATTCGTTTTTTTTTTTTATTGCGTCTATTTGAACGATTTCAACGATCAAAAAATGTTTAAAAATGCTTTTTTTAGCAAAAACAGCACTTTTTGGTTTTAATCTGCGTTTTAACGCTAAAACGCAAAAAAAAAAAAAATATTTTATTATTTGTTTTTTTATTAATATTCTTCTATTTGCGATTTAAACCATTTTTAATAGGAAAATGCTTTTTTTAAAAGCAAAAAAGCATTTTTTAAAAGCTTTAATCTGCTTTTTTAACGCGTAAAAAACCCAAAAAAATCGACAAAATTTTTTATTATTCTTTTTTAAATTTTTGGGTCTATTTGAACGATTTCAACGATCAAAAATGCTTAAAAATTTTTTTTTGGGCCGGAGTTTATTTTCGTTTTAACGCGTAAAACAGTAAAAACAAAAAACGTTTTTTTTTTTATTGCGTCTTTTTGAACGATTTAAAATTTCAAAATGCTTGAAAATCTTATTTTGAAAACAGCACGTTTTAAACTGCCCCGGAAAACAGCATAAAAATGGCGAATTTTTATTATTCTTTTTTTATTAATATTGCTTCTATTTAAACATTTCAACGATCTAAAATGCAAAATGCATTTTTACAAAAAGCACGTTTTGAGAATTCCGGTTTTAACGCAAAACAGCAAAAAACGAAAATTTTTTTATTCTTTTTTATTAATATTGCGTCTATTTGAACGATTTAACGATCAAAAAATGTTGAAAATGCTTTTTTTTAAAAACAGCACGTTTTATTTTATTCTGCGTATTAACGCGTAAAACAGCAAAAAAACGAAAAAATTTTATTATTCGTTTTTTTTTAT
>NW_027046133.1:0-32613 GCF_025399875.1 Dalotia coriaria | reverse complement strand
GTTTTTTTTTGCTAAAATGATTTCGCATTAGATGGAAATCGTTCAAAAAAAGCAATAAATAAAAACGAATAATAAAAATCTGCGTTTTATGTGTTTCCAGTTAAAACGCAGATTGTCAAAGGCTGTTTTGCAAAATAAGCATTTCGCATTTTAGACGGAAATCGTTCGAGCAAATTAATAAAAACGAATAAAAAATTCGCGTTTTAGTGTTTAGGGTTAAAACGCGATTAAAGCTCACGCTGTTTTGTAAAATAATTTCAAGCATTTTAGATCGTGAAACGTTCAAATGGCCAAAAATAAAAACGAATAATAAAAATTCGTCGTTTTATTGTTTTACGCGTTAAACGCAGATAAAGCTCAAACGTGCTGTTTTGCTAAAATAAGCATTTACATTTTACGTAACGTTCAAATGAAGCAATATTAATAAAACAACAAAAATTGTCGTTTTATGTGTTTACGCTTTAAAAAACGAGATTAAAGCTCAAACGTCTGTTTCTAAAAAATAAGCATTTTCAAGCATTTTAGATCGTTGAAATCGTTCAAATAGACGCAATAAAATAAAAACGAATAATAAAATTTCGTCTTTTTTATGCTGTTTTACGCTTAAAACGCAGAATAAAGCTCAAAACGTGCTGTTTTGCTAAAATAAGCATTTTCAAGCATTTTGGGATCGTTGAAATCGTTGAAATAGACGCAATATTAATAAAAAACGAATAATAAAAATTTCGTCGTTTTATGCTGTTTTACGCGTTAAACGCAGTTTAAAAAGCTCAAACGTGCTGTTTTGCTAAAATAAGCATTTTCAAGCATTTTAGATCGTTGAAATCGTTCAAATAGAAGCAATATTAATAAAAAAACGAATAACAAATTCGTCTTTTTTATGTTGTTTTACGCGTTAAAACGCAGATTAAAGCTCAAAACGTGCTGTTTTGCTAAAATAAGCATTTTCAAGCATTTTAGATCGTTGAAATCGTTCAAATAGACGCAAAAATAAAACGAATAAAAAAAATTTCGTCGTTTTATGTTGTTTACGCGTTAAAACGCAGAATAAAGCCCAAATGTGCTGTTTTGCTAAAATAAGCATTTTCAAGCATTTTAGATCGTTGAAATCGTTCAAATAGAGCATATTAATAAAAACGAATAATAAAAATTCGTCGTTTTGTGTTTTACGCGTTAAAACGCAGTTTAAAAAGCTCAAAACGTGCTGCTTTGCTAAAATAAGCATTTTCAAGCATTTTAGATCGTTGAAATCGTTCAAGTAGAAGCAATATTAATAAAAAAACGAATAATAAAAATTCGTCGTTTTATGCTGTTTTACGCGTTAAAACGCAGATTAAAGCTCAAAACGTGCTGTTTTGCTAAAAAAGCATTTCGCATTTTAGATCGTTGAAATCGTTCAAATAGAAGCAATATTAATAAAAACGAATAATAAAAATTCGCGTTTTATGCTGTTTACGCGTTAAACGCGATTAAAGCTCAAAACGCTGTTTTGCTAAAATAAGCATTTTCAAGCTTAATTACGTAAAGCAATAAAAACATATAAATTTGTCGTTTTATGCTGTTTTACGCGTTAAAACGAGAATAACTCAACGCTGTTTTGCTAAATAAGCATTTTAAGCTTTTAGATCGTTAAAATCGTTCAAATAGAAGCAATATTAATAAAAAAACGAATAATAAATTCGTCGTTTTATGCTGTTTTACGCGTTAAACGCAGATTAAAAGCTCAAAACGTGCTGTTTTGCTAAAATACATTTTTCAAGCATTTTAGATCGTTGGAAATCGTTCAAATAGACGAAATAAAATATAAAACGAATACGTACTCCCGGTTGCTTATGTTGTTTTACGCGTTAAACGCAGAATAAAGCTCAAACGTGCTGTTTTGCTAAAATAAGTATTTTCAAGCATTTTAGATCGTTGAAATCGTTCAAATAGACGCAATATTACCAAAAACGAATACGTACCCGTCGTTTTTATGCCAGTTTTACGCGGTAAAACGCAGACAAAAGCTCAAAACGTGCTGCCTTTGCTGCTGCGCCGCTTACTTCGCCATTTTGTGATCGCTGAAATTCGTTCAAATAGACGCATATTAATAAAAACGAAATACAAAAATTCGTCGTTTTGGCGCTGTTCTACGCGTTAAAACGCGATTAAAGCTCAAAACGTGCTGTTTTGCTAAGTAAAATAAGCATTTTCGGGCATTTTAGATCGTTGAATCGTTCAACAGACGCAATAAAAAATAAAAACGAATAATAAAAATTTTCGTTGTTTTGTGCTGTTTTACGCGTTAAAACGCAGAATAAAGCTCAAACGTGCTGTTTTGCTAAAATAAGCATTTTCAAGCATTTTAGATCGTTGAAATCGTTCAAATAGACGCAATATTTATAAAAACGAATAATAAAAATTGTCGTTTTATGCTGTTTTACGCGTTAAAACGCAGATTAAAGCTCAAACGTGCTGTTTTGCTAAAATAAGTATTTCAAGCATTTTAGATCGCCGAAATCGTCTCAAATAGACGCAATATTACCAAAAACGAATAATAAAAAATTCGTCGTTTTATGCTGTTTTACGCGTTAAAAACGCAGATTTGCCTCAAAAACGTGCTGTTTTGCCAAAAAATAAAGCATTTCAAGCATTTTAGATCGTTGAAATCGTTCAAATATGTGAAGCAATATTAATAAAACGAATAATAAAAATTGCCGTTTTGTATGTTGTTTTTACGCGTTAAACGCAGATTAAAAGCTCAAAACGTGCCGTTTTGCCAAATAAGCATTTCAAGCATCGCAGATCGCTGAAATCGTTCAAATAGACGCAATATTAATAAAACGAATAATTAAAAATTCCCCGTCGTTTTATGCTGTTTTACGTTAAAACGCATATCAAAAGCTCCAAAACGTGCCTGTTTTGCCTTCCAAATAAGCATTTTCAAGTATATTTTAGATCGTTGAAATCGTTCAAATAGAAGCAATATTAATAAAACGAATAATAGAAAATTCGTCGTTTTATGTTGTTTTACGCGCTAAAAAACGCAGATTAAAGCTCTTTAAAATGTGTTGTTTTACCAAAATAAGTATCTTCGCCATTTTAGATCGTTGGAAATCGTCTAAACAGAAGCCAATATTAATAAAAACGAATAATGCGTACCCGTCGTTTTATGCTGTTTACGCGTTAAAAACGCAGATTAAAGCTCAAACGCTGTTTGGCTAAAATAAGTATTTTCAAGCATTTTAGATCGTTGAAACTGTCTTCAAATAGAGCACATTAATAAAAAACGAATAATAAAAAATTCGTCGTTTTCATGTTAGTTTTACGCGTTAAAACGCAGATTAAAGCTCAAACGTGCTGTTTTGCTAAAATTAGCATTTCAAGCATCTTTAGATCGTTGAAAATCGTCTAAATAGACGCACAAAAATAAAAACGAATACAAAAATTTCGTCGTTTTATGTTGCTCTTTACGCGTTAAACGCATATCAAAGCTCAAAACGTGCTGTTTTGCTAAAATAATCATTTTCAAGTATTTTAGATCGTTGAACGTTCAAATAGAAGTAATATTAATAAAACGAATAATAAAAATTGTCGTTTTATAAAGCGTTTTACGCGTCAAAACGCAGATTAAAGCTCTCAAAACTTGCTGTTTTGCTAAAATGGCATTTCACGCATTTTAGATCGTTGAAATCGTTCAAATAGACGCAATATTAATAAAAACGAATAATAAAAATTCGTCGCGCCTTTATGCTGTTTTACGCGTTAAAACGTTAGATTAAAGCTCAAAAACGTGCTGTTTTGCTAAAATAAGTACTTTCAAGCATTTAGATCGTTGAAATCGTTCAAATAGAAGCAACATTAATAAAAACGAATAATAAAAATCTGTCGTTTTATGTTGTTTACGCGTTCAAACGTAGATTAAAGCTCAAACGTGCTGGTTTTATAAAATAAGCATTTTCAAGCATTTTGATCGTTGGAAATCGTTCAAATAGACGCAATATTAATAAAAAACGAACAATAAAATTCAGGTCGTTTTATGCTGTTTTACGCGTTAAAACGTAAGAATAAAGCTCAAAACGTGCTGTTTTTGCTAAAATAAGCATTTTCAAGCATTTTAGATCGTTTTTCGAAACCGTTCAAATAGAAGCACATAATAAAAACGAATAATAAAAAATTCGTCGTTTTATGCTGTTTTACGCGTTAAAAACGCAGATTAAAGCTCAAAAGGGCTGTTTTGCTAAAATAAGCATTTTCAAGCATTTTAGATCGCTGAAATCGTTCAAATGGACGCAATATTAATAAAACGAATAACAAAAATTTCGTCGTTTTATAAGCTGTTTTACGCGTTAAAACGCAGATTAAAGCTCAAAACGCGCTGTTTTGCTAAAATAAGCATTTTCAAGCATTTTAGATCGTTGAAAATCGTTCAAATAGAAGCAATATTAATAAAAACGAATAATAAAAAATTCGTCGTTTTATGCTGTTTTACGCGTTAAAACGCGCATTAAAGCTCAAAACGTGCTGTTTTGCTAAAATAAGCATTTTCAAGCATTTTAGATCGTTGAAATCGTTCAAATAGACGTACAAAAATAAAAACGAATAATAAAAATTTCTGTCGTTTTATGCTGTTTTACGCGTTAAAACGCAGAATAAAAGCCCAAATGTGCTGCTGTTTTGCTAAAATAAAGCATTTTCAAGCATTTTAGATCGCTGAAATCGTTCAAATAGACGCAATATTAATAAAAAACGAATAATAAAAAATTTCTGTCGTTTTATAAGCTGTTTTGCCGCGTTAAAACGTGCAGATTAAAAGTTCTCAAAACGTGCTGTTTTATAAAATAAGGCTTTCAGCATTTTAGACTGCTGAAATTGCTCAAATAGAAGCTAAATATTAATAAAAAACGAATAATAAAAAATTCGTCGTTTTATGTTGCCGTTTTACGCGTTAAAAACGCAGATTAAAGGCTAAAAGCGCGCTGTTTTGCTAAAATAAGCATTTTCAAGCATTTTTAGATCGTTGAAATCGTTCAAATAGACGCGTACCAAAAATAAAAAAACGAATAATAAAATTCTGTCGTTTTATGCTGTTTTACGCGTTAAAAACGCAGAATAAAAGCTCAAACGTGCCGCTCGGCTAAAATAAGCATTTTCAAGCATTTTAGATCGTTGAAATGTTCAAAATAAACGCAATATTAATAAAAAACGAATAATAAATATTTCGTCGTTTTATGCCGTTTTACGCGTTAAAACGCAGATTAAAGCTCAAACGTGCTGTATTGCTAAAATAAGCATTTTCAAGCATTTTAGATCGCTGAAATCGTTCAAATAGAAGTATTAATAAAAACGAAATAATAAAAAATTCAATGTTTTATGTTGCCTTTTACGCGTTAAAACGCAGATTAAAAGTTTTTCCAAACGTGCTGTTTTGCTAAATAAGCATTTTCAAGCATTTTAGATCGTTGAAATCGTTCAAATAGAAGCAATATTAATAAAAACGAATAATAAAAAAAAATTCGTCGTTTTTATGCTGTTTTACGCGTTAAAACGCAGATTAAAGCTCAAAACGTGCTGTTTTGCTAAAATAAGCATTTTCAAGCATTTTAGATCGCTGAACTGTTCAAATGGACGCAATATTAATAAAAAACGAATAATAAAAATTTCGTCGTTTTATGTTGTTTTACGCGTTAAAACGCAGATTAAAGCTCAAACGCTGTTTTTTGCTAAAATAAGATTTTCTGCCATTTAGATCGTTGAAATCGTTCGAATAGACGCACAATAATAAAAAAACGAATAAAAATTTCCTGTCGTTTTATACTCGTTTTACGCGTTAAAACGCAGATTAAAGCTTCCGTAACGTGCTGTTTGCTGTACAAGCATTTTCTACATTTTATCAATGTTGAAACCGTTCAAATAGAAGCACATTAATAAAAAACGAATAATAAAAAAATTCGTCGTTTTATGTTGCTGTTTTACGTTAAAACGCAGATTAAAAGCTCAAAACGTGCTGTTTTTGCTAAATAAGCATTTTCGCCATTTTAGATCGCTGAAATCGTTCAAATAGACGCACAAAAATAAAAACGAATAACGAAAATTTCGTCGTTTTATGTTGTTTTGCCGCGTTAAAACGCAGAATAAAGCTCAAAACGTGCTGTTTTGCTAAAATAAGCATTTTCAAGCATTTTAGATCGTTGAAATCGTCTCAAATAGACGCAATATTAATAAAAACGAATAATAAAAATTCCTGTCGTTTTATGTTGTTTTACCGCGTTAAAACGCAGATTAAAGCTCAAACGTGCTGTTTTATGCTGCTAAAATAAGTATTTTCGCTACTTTAGATCGTTGAAATCGTTCAAATAGAAGTAATATTAATAAAAACGAATAATAAAAAATCTGTCGTTTTATGCTGTTTACGCGTTAAAACGCGCAGATTAAAAGCTCAAAACGTGCTGTTTTGCTAAAATGTTTACTTTCAAGCATTTTGTATCTATTGAAATCGTTCAAAATAGAAGTAATATTAATAAAAATCTATCAATGCGTACCCGTCGCTTTTATGCTGCTCTTACGCGTTAAAACGCAGATTAAAAGCTCAAAACGCGCTGTTTTGCTAAAATAAGCATTTCAAGCATTTTAGATCGCTGAAATTGTTCAAATGGACGCAATATTAATAAAAACGAATAATAAAAATTTCTGTCGTTTTATGCTGTTTACGCGTTAAAACGCAGATTAAAAGCTCAAAACGTGCTGCTTTTGCTAAAATAAGCATTTTCAAGCATTTTAGATCGTTGAAATCGTTCAACAGACGTAATAAAAATAAAAACGAATAATAAAAAATTCCGTCGTTTTATGCTGTTTTACGCGTTAAACGTTATGAATAAAGCTCAAACGTGCTGTTTCGCATAAAATAAGCATTTTCAAGCATTTTAGATCGTTGAAATCGTTCCAAATAGAAGCCAAATATTAATAAAAAAACGAATAATAACAAATTCGTCGTTTTTATGCTGTTTTACGCGTTAAAACGCAGATTAAAGCTCAAAACGTGCTGTTTTGCTAAAATGCTTACTTTCGCTCTTAGGATCGTTGAAATCGTTCAAATAGACGTGCGTAACAAAATAAAAACGAATAATAAAAAATTCTGTCGTTTATGCTGTTTTACGCGTTAAAACGCAGAATAAAGCCCAAATGTGCTGTTTGCTAAAATATGCATTTTCAAGCATTTTATATCGTTGAAATCGTCTAAATAGACGCAATATTAATAAAAAACGAATAATAAAAAATTTCGTCGTTTTATGCTGCTTCACGCGTTAAAACGCAGATTAAAGCCTTCAAACGTGCTGTTTTGCTAAAATAAGCATTTTCAAGCGTTTTGACCGTTGAAATCGTTCAAATAGAAGCTAAATATTAATAAAAAACGAATAATAAAAAATTCGTCGTTTTGCTGTTTTACGCGTTAAAACGCAGATTAAAGCTCAAACGTGCTGTTTTGCTAAAATAAGCATTTTCTGGGCATTTTAGATCGTTGAAATTGTTCAAATAGAAGCTTTTAACATAATAAAACGAATAATAAAAATTCGTCGTTTTATGCTGTTTTACGCGTTAAAACGCAGATTAAAGATCAAACGTGCTGGTTTTGCTAAAATAAGCATTTTCAAGCATTTTAGATCGTTGAAGTCGTTCAAATAGAAGCAATATTAATAAAAACGAATAATAAAATTCGTCGTTTTATGCTGTTTTGGCCGCGTTAAACGCAGATTAAAAGCCTAAATGTGCTGTTTTATAAAATAAGTATTTCAAGCATTTTAGATCGTTGAAATCGTTCAAATGGACGTAATATTAATAAAAACGAATAAAAATTTCGCCGTTTTATGCTGCTTCACGCGTTAAAACGCAGATTAAAGCTCAAAACGTGCTGTTTTGCTAAAATAAAGCGTTTCGCGATTTGTGGATCGTTAAATCGTTCAAATAGACGCAATAAAAAATAAAAACGAATAATAAAAATTCCTGGCTCGTTTTATGTTGTTTTACCGCGTTAAACGCAGAATAAAGCCCAAATGTGCTGTTTTGTCTAAAATAAGCATTTTCGCTAATTTTAGATCGCTGGAAATCGTTCAAATAGACGCAATATTAATAAAAACGAATAATAAAAAATTCCCTTTCGTCGTTTTATGTTGTTTTACGCGTTAAAACGCAGATTAAATGCCTGCAAACGTGTTGTTTTGCTAAAATAAGCATTTTCGGCATTTTAGATCGTTGAAATCGTTCAAATAGAAGCAATATTAATAAAAACGAATAATGGTGCAAATTCGTCGTTTTATGCCGTTTTTACGCGTTAAACGCAGATTAAAAGCTCAAAACGTGCTGTTTTGCTAAAATAAGCATTTTCAAGCATTTTAGATCAGCGGAAATCGTCCGTAATTTAAATAAAAAAATAGTAAAAACGAATAATAAAATTTCTGCCGTTTTTATTGTTTTACGCGTTAAAACGCAGAATAAAAGCCCAAATGTGCTGTTTTGCTAAAAATAAGCATTTTCAAGCATTTTTAGGATCGCTGGAAATCGTTCAAATAGACGCAATATTAAAAAAAAAAAACGAATAATAAAAATTGCCTCAAAGCCTTTTATGGCGTTGTTTTACGCGTTAAAACGCAGATTAAAGCTCACAAAACGTGCCGCTTTATAAAATAAGCATTTTCAAGCATTTTAGATCGTTGAAATCGTTCAAATAGAAGCTAAATATTACCAAAAACGAATAATAAAAATCTGTCACGTTTTATGCTGTTTTACGCGTTAAAATGCAGATTAAAGCTCAAAACGTGCCGTTTTGCTAAAATAAGTATTTTCAAGCATTTGTGATCGCTGAAATCGTTCGCTACAATAGACGCGCACAAAATAAAAACGAATAATAAAAAATTTCGTCGTTTTATAAGCTGTTTTACGCGTTAAACGCAGAATGCTCAAAACGTGCTGTTTTGCTAAATAAGTACTTTTCAAGCATTTTAGATCGCTGAAATCGTTCAAATAGACGCAATATTAATAAAACGAATAATAAAAAATTCCCCGTCGTTTTATTGTTTTACGCGTTAAAATCCAGATTAAAAGCTCAAAACGCGCTGTTTCCATAAAATAAGCATTTTCAAGCATTTTAGATCGTTGAAACTGTCTTCAAATAGCTACATATTAAAAACGAATAATAAAAATTCGTCGTTTTATGCTGCTTTACGCGTTAAACGCGCAGATTAAAGCTCAAAACGTGCTGTTTTGCTAAATAAGCATTTTCAAGCATTTTAGATCGTTGAAATCGTTCAAATAGAAGTAATATTAATAAAAACGAATAATAAAAAAATTCGTCGTTTTATGCCGTTTTACGCGTTAAAAACGCAGATTAAAGCTCAAAACGTGCCGTTTTGCTAAAATAAGTATTTCAAGCATTTTAGATCGCTGGAAACCGCGTTCAAAATGGACGCAATATTAATAAAAACGAATAATAAAATGTCGTTTTATGCTGTTTTACGCGTTAAACGGTGATTAAAGCTCAAAACGTGCTGTTTTGCTAAATAAGCATTTTCGCCATTTTAGATCGCTGGAATCGTTCAAATAGACGCAATAAAAATAAAACGAATAATAAAATTTGCCGTTTTATGTTGTTTACGCGTTAAAACGCAGATTAAAGCCTTCAAAACGTGCTGCTTTGCTAAACAAGCATTTTCAAGCATTTTTAGATCGTTGAAATTGTTCAATAGACGTGCAATATTAATAAAAACGAATAACAAAAATTCCCGTCGTTTTTATGCTATTTTACGCGTTAAAACGCAGATTAAAGCCAAAACGTGCTGTTTTGCTAAAATAAGCATTTTCGCTACATTTTAGATCGTTGAAATCGTCTCAAATATATAATACCAAAAACGAATAATAAAAATTCGTCATTTTATGCTGCTGTTTTACGCGTTAAAACGCAGATTGTGTGCTCAAACGCTGTTTTGCTAAAATAAGCATTTTCAAGCATTTTAGATCGCTGAACCGTTCAAATAGATTTGCAATATTAATAAAAACGAATAATAAAATTTCTGTCGTTTTTATATGTTTTACGCGTTAAAACGCAGATTAAAGTCAAAACGTGCTGCTCTTTGCTAAAATAAGCATTTTCAAGCATTTTAGATCGCTGGGAAATCGTTCAAATAGAAGCCAATATTAATAAAACGAATAATAAAAATTCGCCGTTTTATGCTGTTTTACGCGTTAAAAACGCATGATTAAAGCTCAAAACGTGCTGTTTTGCTAAATAAGCATTTTCAAGCATTTTGTGATCGTTGAAATCGTTCAACGGGACGCAATATTAATAAAAACGAATAATAAAAATTTTCGTCGTTTTATGTTGTTTTACGCGTTAAAACGCAGATTAAAGCTCAAAACGTGCTGTTTTGCTAAAATAAGCATTTTCAAGCATTTTAGATCGTTGAAATCGTTCAAATAGACGCAAGAAAATAAAACGAATAATAAAATTTCTGTCGTTTTATGTTGTTTACGCGTTAAACGCGGCGAATAAAGCTCAAAACGTGCTGTTTTGCTAAAATAAGCATTTTCAAGCACGGATCGTTGGAATCGTTCGTAGACGCAATATTAATAAAAACGAATAATAAAAATTTCGTCGTTTTATGCTGTTTTACGCGTTAAACGCAGATTAAAAGCTCAAAACGTGCTGTTTTGCTAGCCAGCATTTCTTCAAGCATTTTAGATCGCTGGAAATCGTTCAAATAGAAGCATATTACCAAAAACGAATAATAAAAAATTCACGTTTTATAAGCGTTTTACGCGTTAAAACGCAGATTAAAGCTCAAAACGTGCTGTTTATAAAATAAGCTTTTTTCAAGCATTTTGTGATCGTTGAAATCGTTCAAATAGACGCAATAAAAAATAAAAACGAATAATAAAAATTTCGTCGTTTTTTATGTTGTTTTACGGGCAAAACGCAGAATAAAGCCCAAATGTGCTGTTTTGCTAAAATACATTTTCAAGCATTTTAGATCGTTGAAATCGTTCAAATAGACGCATATTAATAAAAACGAATAATAAAAAATTCCCCTGTCACTTTTATGCTGTTTTACGCGTTAAACGCAGATTAAAGCTCAAAACGCTACTTTTGCTAAAATAAGCATTTTCAAGCATTTTAGATCGCTGAAATCGTTCAAATAGAAGCAATATTAATAAAAACGAATAATAAAAATTCGTCGCTTTTATGCTGCTCTTACGCGTTAAAACGCAGATTAGTACCAAAACGTGCTGTTTTGCCTAAATAAGCATTTTCAAGCATTTTAGATCGTTGAAATCGTTCAAATAGACGCAATATTAATAAAAACGAATAATAAAAATTTCGTCGTTTTTATGCTGTTTTACGCGTTAAAACGCAGATTAAAAGCTCAAAACGCTGTTTTGCTTAAAATAAGCATTTTCAAGCATTTTAGATCGCTGAAATCGTTCAAATAAAACGCAATATTAATAAAAACGAATAATAAAAATTCGTCGTTTTTGCTTCGTTTTACGCGTTAAAACGCAGATTAAAGCTCAAAACGTAAGCTGTTTTGCTAAAATAAGCATTTTCAAGCATTTTAGATCGTTGAAATCGTTCAAATAGAAGCTAATATTAATAAAACGAATAAAAAATTCGTCGTTTTAGTTTTTACGCGTTAAAACGCAGATTAAAGCTCAAAAGGCTGTTTTGCTAAAATAAGCATTTTCAAGCATTTTGATCGTTGAAATCGTTAATATAAGCAATATTACTAAACGAATAATAAAATTTCGTCGTTTTATGCTGTTTTACGCGTTAAAACGCGATTAAAGCTCAAACGTGGTTTTGCTAAAATAAGCATTTTCAAGCATTTTAGATCGCTTGAAATCGTTCAAATAGACGCAATAAATAAAAAACGAATAATAAAATTTGTCGTTTTAGTGTTTTACGCGTTAAAACGCGATTAAAAGCTCAAACGTGCTGTTTTGCTAAAATAAGCATTTTCAAGCATTTTAGATCGCTGAAATCGTTCAAATAGACAAATAAAAATAAAAAAACGAATAATAAAAATTCGTGTTTATGCTGTTTTACGCAGTTAAAACGCAGTTAAAGCTAAAACGTGCTGTTTTGCTAAAATAAGCATTTTCAAGATTTTAGATTGTTGAAATCTTTAAATAGAAGAATATTAATAAAAACTATTAAATTCGCGTTTATGCGTTTTACGCGTTAAAACGCAGATTAAAGCTAAAACGCTTTTGCTTTAAATAGACTTTTCAAGCATTTTTGATCGTGAAATCGTTCAAATAGAAGCAATAATAAAAACGAATAATAAAATTTCGTCGTTTTATAGCTGTTTTACGCGTTAAAACGCAGATTAAACTCAAAATTTTGCGTTAATCTAAAATAAGCCTTTCAAGATTTTAGATCGTGAAATCGTTCAAATAGACGCAATATTTAATAAAAACGAATTAAAATTCCGTTTTTTGCTTTTACGCTTAACAACAAAAATCTCAAAACGTGCTGTTTTTAAAAAAAAGATTTAAGCTTTTGATGCTGAATCGTTCAAATTGAAGCAATTTAATAAAAGCAATAAGAAAAATTCGTCGTTTTATGCTGTTTTACGTTAAAACGTAGATTAAAGCTCAAAACGTGCTGTTTTAAAATAAGCATTCCCTAGCTTTTTACGTTAAAGGGTTCAAATGACGCAATTATTAATAAAAAAATAAAAATTCGTCGTTTTTATGCTGTTTTACGCGTTAAACGCAGTATTAAAAGCTCAAAACGAGCTGTTTTGCAAATAAGCATTTTCAAGCATTTTAGATCGTTGAAATCGTTCAACAGCACATTAATAAAACGAATAATAAAAATCTGTCGTTTTTATGCTGTTTTACGCGTTAAAAAAAACGCAGATTAAAAGCTCAAAACGTGCCGCTCTTTGCTGTTAAGCATTTTCAAGCATTTTAGATCGTTGAAATCGTTCAAATAGACGCGCAATATTAATAAAACAAATAATAAAAAATTCGTCGTTTTATGCTGTTTTACGCGTTAAAAACGCAGATTAAAAGCTCAAAACGTGCTGTTTGCTAAAATAAGCATTTTCAAGCATTTTAGATCGTTGAAATCGTTCAAATAGAAGCAATATTAATAAAAAACGAATAATAAAAAATTGTCGTTTTTATGCTGTTTGGCCGCGTTAAAACGGCATTAAAAGCTCAAAACGTGCTGTTTTGCTAAAATAAGCATTTTCAAGCATTTTAGATCGTTGAAATCGTTCAAATAGACGCGCAATATTAAAAACGAATAATAAAAATTTCGTCGTTTTATGCTGTTTTACGCGTTAAACGCTGATTAAAGCCTCAAAACGTGCTGTTTTGCTAAAAATAAGTACTTTTCAAGCTTTTAGATCGTTGAAATCGTTCTTCAAATAGAAGCAATATTAATAAAAAACGAATAATAAAAATTTCTGTCGTTTTTATGCTGTTTTACGCAAGTTAAAACGCAGAATAAAAGCTCAAACGTGCCATTTTACGCTAAAATAAGCATTTTCAAGCATTTTAGATCGTTGAAATCGTTCAAATAGACGCAATATCAAAAAAACGAATAATAAAAATTTCGTCGTTTTATAAGCGTTTTACGCGTTAAAACGCTGATTAAAAGCTCAAAACGTGCTGTTTTGCTAAAATAAGCATTTCGCCATTTTAGACGTTGAAATCGTTCAAATAGACGCGCAATATTAATAAAAACTAATAATAAAAATTGTCGTTTTATGCTGTTTAAGTAAGCTAAAAACGCAGATAAAAGCTCAAAACGTGCTGTTTTGCTAAAATAAGCATTTTCAAGATTTTAGATCGTTGAAATCGTTCAAATAGACGCAATATTAATAAAACGAATAATAAAAATTTTCGTCGTTTTTATGCTGTTTTACGCGTTAAAAACGCAGAATAAAGCTCAAAAACGTGCTGTTTTGCCAAAATAAAGCATTTTCATGCATTTTAGATCGTTGAAATCGTTGAAATAGAAGCAATATTACGTTGCGAACACCACGTCCACCAGCATTTCGATCGCTTTAAAATTGCCCTCAAATAGACGCAATATTAATAAAAAACGAATAATAAAAAATTCGTCGTTTTATGTTGTTTTACGCGTTAAAACGTGATTAAAGCTCAAAAACGTGCTGTTTTGCTAAAATAAGCATTTTCAAGCTTTTTTAGATCGTTGAAATCGTTCAAATAGAAGCTAAATATTAATAAAAAAAACGAATAATAAAATTTCGTCACTTTTATGCTGTTTACGCGTTAAAACGCAGAATATCAAAGCTGTTTTGCTAAAATAAGCATTTTCAAGCATTTTTTAGACGTTGAAATCGTTCAAATAGACGCAATATTAATAAAAACAACAATAAAATTCGTCGTTTTATGCTGTTTACGCGTTGTGCTGGCAGATTAAAAGCTCGCAACGTGCTGTTTTGCTAAAATAAGCATTTTCAAGCATTTTAGATCGTTGAAATCGTTCAAATAGAAGCAATATTAATAAAAACGAACAGTCAAAAAATTCGTCGTTTTATGCTGTTTACGCGTTAAAAACGCAGATTAAAAGCTCAAAACGTGCTGTTTTGCCAAAAATAAGCATTTTCGCGAAGCATTTTAGATCGTTGAAATCGTTCAAATAGAAGCAATATAATAAAACGGCACAATAAAAATGTTTTTATGCTGTTTTTACGCGTTAAACGCAGATTAAAAGCTCAAAAACGCCGTTTTGCTAAAATAAGCATTTTCAAGCATTTTTAGATCGTTGAAATCGTTCAACAGTCACCGTAATATTAATAAAAACGAATAATAAAAATTTCGTCGTTTTATAAGCTGTTTTACGCGTTAAAACGCAGATTAAAAGCTCAAAACGTGCTGTTTTGCTAAAATAAGCATTTTCAAGCTTTTAGATCGTTGAAATCGTTCAAATAGAAGCAATATTAATAAAAACGAATAACAAAAATTTCGTCGTTTTTATGCTGTTTTTACGTTAAAACGCAGATTAAAAGCTCAAAACGTGCTGTTTTGCTTAAATAAGCATTTTTCAAGTATTTATATCGCTGGAAATCGCTTGTAGGCTAAATATTAATAAAACGAATAACAAAAAAATTCGTCATTTTTATGCTGTTTACGCGTTAAAAACGCAGATTAAAGCTCAAAACGTGCTGTTTTGGTTAAAAATAAGCATTTTCGCCATTTTAGATCGTTGAAATCGTTCAAATAGACGCAATATTAATAAAAAACGAATAATAAAAATTTCGTCGTTTTATGCTGTTTACGCTTAAAACGCAGAATAAAGCTCAAACGTGCTGTTTTGCTAAAATAAGCATTTTCAAGCATTTTAGATCGTTGAAATCGTTCAAATAGAAGCAATATTAATAAAACGAATAATAAAAATTGTCGTTTTATGCTGTTTTACGCGTTAAAAAAACGCACATTAAAAGCTCAAAACGTGCTGTTTTGCTAAAATAAGCATTTTCAAGCATTTTAGATCGTTGAAATCGTTCAAAATAGACGCAATATTAATAAAAAACGAATAATAAAAAATCTTCGTCGTTTTATGCTGTTTTACGCGTTAAAACGCAGAATAAAAGCTCAAAACGTGCCGTTTTGCTAAAAATAAGCATTTTCAAGCATTTTAGATCGCTGAAATCGTTCAAACAGACGCAATATTAATAAAACGAATAATAAAAAATTTCGTCGTTTTATGCTGTTTTACCGCGTTAAAACGTAAGATTAAAGCTCTAAAACGTGCTGTTTTGCTAAAATAAGTATTTTTCAAGCATTTGTGATCGCTTGAAATCGTTCTAACAGGGAAGCAATATTTAATAAAAAACGAATAATAAAAAATTCGTCGTTTTATGCTGTTTTACGCGTTAAAACGCAGATTAAAAGCTCAAAACGTGCTGCTTCATAAAACAAGCATTTTCAAGCATTTTAGATCGTTGAAATCGTTCAAATAGACGCATATTAATAAAAACGTGAATAATGTACCGTCGTTTTATGCTGTTTTACGCGTTAAAAACGCTGATTAAAAGCCTTCAAAACGCCAGCTTTGCTAAAATAAGCATTTTCAAGCATTTAGATCGCTTGAAATGTTCCAAAATGAAAGCACATTAATAAAAAAACTAATAATAAAAAAATTCGTCGTTTTTATGCTGTTTTACGCGTTAAACGCAGATTAAAGCTCAAAACGTGCTGTTTTGCTAAAATAAGCATTTTCGCTATTTTAGATCATTGAAATCGTTCAAATAGACGCGCAATATTAATAAAAACGAATAATAAAAATTTCGTCGTTTTATGCTGTTTTACGCGTTAAAACGCTGATTAAAGCTCAAAACTGTTTTGCTGCTAAAATGCTACTTTTCAAGCATTTTAGATCGTTGAAATCGTTCAACAGACGCAATATTAATAAAAAACGACACAAAAATTCGTCGTTTTATGCTGTTTTTACGCGTTAAACGCAGATTAAAGCCTCAAACGTGCGAGCTGCTAAAATAAGTTATTTTCTGCTTTTAGATCGTTGAAATCGTTCAAATAGAAGCAATATTAATAAAAACGAATAATAAAATTTCGTCGTTTTATGCTGTTTTACGCGTTAAAACGCAGATTAAAGCTCAAAACGTGCTGTTTTGCTTAAATAAGCATTTTCAAGCATTTTAGATCGTTGAAATCGTTTAAATAGAAGCAATATTAATAAAAAAACGAATAATAAAAATTGGTCATTTTATGCTGACGCGTTAAAACGCAGATTAAAAGCCTCAAAACGTGCTGTTTTGCTAAAATAAGATTTTCAAGCATTTTAGATCAAGTTGAAATCGTTCAACAGACGCAATATTAATAAAAACGAATAATAAAAAATTTCGTCGTTTTATGTTGTTTCACGCGTTAAAACGCAGAATAAATAAAACGTGCTGTTTTGCTATTAAAATAAGCATTTTCAAGCATTTTAGATCGTTGAAATCGTTCAAATAGAAGCAATATTAATAAAAAAACGAATAATAAAAATTCGTCGTTTTATGCTGTTCTACGCGTTAAAACGCAGATTAAGCTCAAAACGTGCTGTTTTGCTAAAAAAATAAGCATTTTCAAGCATTTTAGATCGTTGAAATCGTTCAAATAGACGCAATATTAATAAAAAAAACGAATAATAAAAAATTCGTCGTTTTATAAAGCGTTTTACGCGTTAAAACGCAGAATAAAAGCTCAAAACGTGCTGTTTTGCTGTACAAGCATTTTCAAGCATTTTGTGATCGCTGAAATCGTTCAAATAGATGCAATATTAATAAAAACGAATAATAAAAATTTCGTCGTTTTTATGCTGTTTACGCGTTAAAACGCAGATTAAAAGCTCAAAACGTGCCGTTTTTGCTAAAATGGGCATTTTCAAGCATTTAGATCGTTGAAATCGCACCAAATAGAAGCAATATTAATAAAAACGAATAATAAAAATTCGTCGTTTTATGCTGTTTTACGCGTTAAACGCAGATTAAAGCTCAAAAACGCGCTGTTTAAAATAAGCATTTTCAAGCATTTTAGATCGTTGAAATCGTTCAAATAGACGCAATATTAATAAAAACGAATAATAAAATTTCGCCGTTTTATGTTGTTTTACGCGTTAAAACGCCGATTGCCGCAAAACGTGCTGTTTTTACTAAAATGCTATTTTCGCTACTCTTTTAGATCGTTGAAACTGTTCAAATAGATGCATATTAATAATAAAACGAACAATAAAAATTCGTCGTTTTATGCGATGTTTTACGCGTTAAAACGCAGATAAAAGCTCCTCAAAACGCTGTTTTGCTGTAAAATAAGCATTTTCAAGTTTTAGATCGTTGAAATCGTTCAAATAGAAGCAATATTAATAAAAAACGAATAATAAAAAATGTCGTCGTTTTATGCTGTTTCACGCGTTAAAAAACGCAGATTGCCCTCGGGGTAAAACGTGTGCTGTTTTTGCTTAAATACATTTTCAAGCATTTTATCGCTGAAATCGTTTAAATAGAAGCAATATTAATAAAACGAATAATAAAAATTCGTCATTTTGCGGCGCCGCCGCCGCTAAAACGCGTATTGCGCTCAAAACGCGCGTTTCGCCGTAAACAAGTATTTGCTACTTTAGATCGTTGAAATCACCAAATGGATGCAACATTAATAAAAACGTTAAATGGCCGTACCTGCGTTGCTTCACGCGTTAAAACGCAGAATAACAAAGCTCAAACGTGCTGTTTTGCTGCTAAAACAAGCATTTCAAGCATTTTAGACGTTGAAATCAAATCAAATAGAAGTTAAATATTAACAAAAACGAATAACAAAAATTCGTCGTTTTTATGCTGTTTTACGCGTTAAAACGGATTAAAGCCAAACGTGCTGTTTTGCTAAAATAAGCATTTTCAAGCATTTAGATCGTTGAACGTCAAATAATGCAATATTAATAAAAACGAATAATAAAAAATTTTATGTTTACGCGTTAAACGCAGAATAAAAGCTCAAAACGTGCTGTTTCGCATTTTCAAGCATTTTAGATCGAACGTTCAAATAGACGCACATTTAATGCAAAACGAATTACCAAAATTCTCTACGTTTTGCATGTTTTACGCCGTTAAAACGCAGATTGCGTCAAACAAAAGCCGGTTTCAGCAAACAAGCATTGCCACGATCGTTGAAATCGTTCAAATAGAAGCAATATTAATAAAACGAATAATAAAAATTGTCAGCGGCGCTGCTTTACGCGTTGTGCCAGCAGATTAAAAGTCAAAACGCTGTTTGCCAAAATACAAGCATTAGATCGTTGAAACGCTCAAATAGACGCACGGCTAATAAAAAACGAATACGTACCGTCGTTTTATGCCGTTTTACGTTAAACCAGAATAAAAGTCAAAACGTGCTGTTTTAATTACGTTTCGCGTTAAACGCAGATTAAAGTCAAAACGTGCTGTTTTGCTAAATAAGCATTTTTCAAAGCATTTTAGACGCTGAAACGTTCAACAGCGCAATATTAATAAAAAACGAATAATAAAAATGTCGTTTTATGCGTTTTACGTTAAACGCAGCATTTGCTCAAAACGTAAAGTTGTTTTGCTAAAATAAGCATTTTCAAGCATTTTTTAGATCGTTGAAATCGTTCAAATAGACGCAATATTAATAAAAAACGAATAATAAAAAATTTCGTCGTTTTATGCTGTTTTACGCGTTAAAATCGCTGATTAAAAGCTCAAAAAACGTGCGTTGCTTCTGCTGCAACAGCTACCAAGCATTTTAGATCGTTGAAATCGTTTAAATGAAGCAATATTAATAAAACCAGCTAATAAAAATTCGTCATTTCGTTGTTTACGCGTTAAAACGCAGATTAAAGCTCAAAAACGTGCTGCTTTGTTAAAACAGTTACGCTATCGATCATTGAAATCGTTCAAATAACGTAATATTAATAAAAACGAATAATAAAAATTTCGCCTGCTTTATGCTGCTTTACGTTAAAACGCAGATTAAAGCTCAAACGTGCCGTTTGCTAAATAAGCATTTTCAAGCATTTTAGATCGTTGAAATCGTTCAAATAGGAAGCAATATTAATAAAAACGAATAATAAAAAAATTTGTCGTTTTATGCTGTTTTACGCGTTAAAAACGCAGATTAAAAGCTCAAACGTGCTGTTTTAAGGCTAAATAAGCATTTTCGCCATTTTAGATCGTTGAAATCATTCAAATAGACGCAATCAAAATAAAAACGAATAATAAAAATTTCGTCGTTTTTATGCTGTTTTACGCGTTAAACGCGGTGAATAAAAG
The DNA here is from genome assembly GCF_025399875.1 of Dalotia coriaria. NCBI lineage: Eukaryota > Metazoa > Arthropoda > Insecta > Coleoptera > Staphylinidae > Dalotia > Dalotia coriaria. The sequence goes on along the minus strand of NW_027046133.1, from coordinate 12,820 downwards.
CTCAAAACGTGCTGTTTTGCTAAATAAGCATTTTCAAGCATTTTAGATCGTTGAAATCGTTCAAATAGACGCAATATTAATAAAAACAAATAATAAAAGTACTGTCGTTTTGCTGTTTTACGCGTTAGTTAAACGCAGATTAAAGCTCAAAACGTGCTGTTTTGCTAAAATAAGCATTTTCAAGCAGTTTAGATCGTGGAAATCAAACCGCAGCACAATATTAATAAAAACGAATAATAAAAAATCTGTCGTTTTATGCTGTTTCACGTTAAAAACGCAGATTTAAAAGCTCAAAAACGTGCTGTTTTGCTAAAATAAGCATTTTCGCAAGCATTTTGACCGTTGAAATCGTTCAACAGGAAGCAATATTAATAAAACGAATAATAAAAAAATTCGTCGTTTTATGCTGTTTCACGCGTACCCAGATAAAGCTCGAAACGTGCCGTTTGCTAAAATAAGCATTTCGCTATCTAGATCGTTGAAATCGTTCAAATAGAAGCAATATTAATAAAACAACAATAAAAATATTCGTCGTTTTATGCTGTTTTACGCGTTAAAACGCAGATTAAAGCTCGCAAACGTGCTGTTTTCAAAATAAGCATTTTCAAGCATTTTAGATCGTTGAAATCGTTCAACAGACGCGCAATATTACCGCAAACGAATAATAAAAAATTCGTCGTTTTTATGCTGTTTTACGCGTTAAAACGCAGATTAAAGCTCAAAACGTGCTGTTTTGCTAAAATAAGCATTTTCAAGCATTTTAGATCGTTGAAATCAGTTCAAATAGACGCAATATTAATAAAAACGAATAATAAAAATTCGTCGTTTTATGCTGTTTACGCGTTAAAACGCAGAATAAAGCTCAAACGTGCTGTTTTGCTAAAATAAGCATTTTCAAGCATTTTAGATCGTTGAAATCGTTCAAATAGACGCAATATTAATAAAAACAAATAATAAAAATTCGTCGTTTTATGCTGTTTTACGCGTTAAAACGCAGATTAAAGCTCAAAACGTGCTGTTTTGCTAAAATAAGCATTTTCAAGCATTTGATCGTGGAAATCGTTCAAATAGAGCAATATTAATAAAACGAATAATAAAATTCGTAGTTTTATGCTGTTTTACACGTTAAAACGCAGAATAAAGCTCAAAACGTGCTGTTTTGCTAAAATAAGCATTTTCAAGCATTTTAGATCGTTGAAATCGTTCAAATAGAAGCAATATTAATAAAAACAAATAATAAAATTCGTCGTTTTATGCTGTTTTACGCGCTAAAACGCAGATTAAAGCTTCAAAACGTGCTGTTTTGCTAAAATAAGCATTTTCAAGCATTTTAGATCGTTGAAATCGTTTAAATAGAAGCAATATTAATAAAGAACGAAATAAAAAATTCGTCATTTTTATGCTGTTTTACGCGTTAAAACGCAGATTAAAGCTCAAAACGTGCTGTTTTGCTAAAATAAGCATTTTCAAGCATTTTAGATCGTTGAAATCGTTCAAATAGACGCAATATTAATAAAAACGAATAATAAAATTTCGTCGTTTTTATGCTGTTTTACGCGTTAAAACGCAGAATAAAGCTCAAACGTGCTGTTTTGCTAAAGAAGCATTTTCAAGCATTTTAGATCGTTGAAATCGTTCAATAGACGCAATATTAATAAAAAACGAATAATAAAAATTCGTCGTTTTATGCTGTTCTACGCGTTAAAACGCAGATTAAAGCTCAAACGTGCTGTTTGCTAAAATGAGCATTTTCAAGCATTTTGATCGTTGAAATCGTTCAAATAGAAGCAATATTAATAAAAACGAATAATAAAAAATCGTCGTTTTTATGCTGTTTTACGCGTTAAAAACGCAGATTAAAGCTCAAAACGATTGCTGTTTTGCTAAAATAATCATTTTCAAGCATTTTAGATCGTGAAATCGTTCAAAAGAACAATATTAATAAAAACGAATAATAAAAATTTCGTCGTTTTATGCTGTTTTACGCGTTAAAACGCGATTAAAGCTAAAACGCTGTTTTGCTAAAATAATCATTTTCAAGCATTTAGAACGTTGAAATCGTTCAAATAGAAGCAATATTAATAAAACGAATAAAAAAAAATTCGTCGTTTTTATGCTGTTTTACGCGTTAAAACGCAGATTAAAGCTCAAAACGTGCTGTTTTGCTAAAATAAGCATTTTCAAGCATTTTAGATCGTTGAAATCGTTCAAATAGACGCAATATTAATAAAAACGAATAATAAAATTCGTTGTTTTATGCTGTTTACGCGTTAAAACGCTGATTAAAGCTCAAAACGGCTGTTTTGCTAAATAAGCATTTTCAAGCATTTTGATCGTTGAAATCGTTCAAATAGAAGCAATATTAATAAAAACGAATAATAGAAAATTCGTCGTTTTATGCTGTTTTACGCGTTAAAACGCAGATTCAAGCTCAAGACGTGCTGTTTTGCTAAAATAATCATTTTCAAGCATTTTAGATCGTTGAAATCGTTCAAATAAACGCAATATTAATAAAAACGAATAATAAAATTTCGTCGTTTTATGCTGTTTTACGCCTTAAAACGCAGATTAAAACTCAAACGTGCTGTTTAGCTAAAATAAGCATTTTCAAGCATTTTAGATCGTTGAAATCGTTCAAATAGACGCAATATTAATAAAAACGAATATAAAAATTCGTCGTTTTATGCTGTTTTACGCTTTAAAACGCAGATTAAAGCTCAAAACGTGCTGTTTTGCTAAAATAAGCATTTTCAAGCATTTTAGATCGTTGAAATCGTTCAAATAGACGCAATAAAAATAAAAACGAATAATAAAAATTTCGTCGTTTTATTGCTGTTTTACGCGTTAAAACGCAGAATAGAACTCAAAACGTGCTGTTTTGCTAAAATAAGCATTTTCAAGCATTTTAGATCGTTGAAATCGTTCAAATAGACGCAATATTAATAAAAACGAATAATAAAAATTTCGTCGTTTTATGCTGTTTTACGCGTTAAAACGCAGATTAAAGCTCAAAACGTGCTGTTTTGCTAAAATAACATTTTCAAGCATTTTACATCGTTTAAATCGTTCAAATAGCGCAATATTAATAAAACGAATAATAAAATTTCGCTGTTTTATGCTGTTTTACGCGTTAAACGCTGATTAAACTCAAAACGTGCTGTTTTGCTAAAATAAGCATTTTCAAGCATTTTAGATCGTTGAAATCGTTCAAATAGACGCAATATTAATCAAAAACGAATAATAAAAAATTCGTCGTTTTTATGCTGTTTCACGCGTTAAAACGCAGATTAAAGCTCAAAACGTGCTGTTTTGCTAAAATAAGCATTTTCAGCACGCATTTTAGATCGCGGGAAATGTTCAAAAGACGCAATTAATAAAACGAACAAAAAAATTCGTCGTTTTAGCGTTTACGCAAAAACGGGATTAAAGCCGAAACGTGCGTTTTGCTAAGCATTTCAAGCATTTTAGATCGTCGAAACGTTCAAAAGACGCAATATTAATAAAAACGAATAATAAAATTTCGTCGTTTTATGTTGTTTTACGCGTTAAAACGCAGAAAAAATTCAAAACGTGCTGTTTTGGCTAAAAGAACTTTCAAGCATTTTAGATCGTCGAAATCGTTCAAATAGAAGCAAATATTAATAAAAACGAATAATAAAAATTCGTCGTTTTATGCTGTTTACGCGTTAAAACGCAGATTAAAGCTCAAAACGTGCTGTTTGCTAAAATAACTTTTCAAGCATTTTAGATCGTTAAATCGTTCAAATAGACGAATAAAATAAAAAACGAATAATAAAAATTTGTCGTTTTATGTTGTTTTACGCGTTAAACGCAGAAAAAAAGCCAAAACGTGCTGTTTTGCTAAAATAAGCATTTTCAAGCATTTTAGATCGTTGAAATCGTTCAAATAGACGCAATAAAAAAAAAAACGAATAATAAAATTTCGTCGTTTTATGCTGTTTTACGCGTAAAACGGGTAAATAAAGCTCAAAACGTGCTGTTTTGCTAAATAAGATTTTCAAGCATTTTAGATCGATGAAATCGTTCAAATAGAAGCAAATTTTATAAAACGAATATTTTTTTGTCCTTTTGCGTTCACGCGTTAAACGCAGATTAAAAGCTCAAAGCTGTTTTTTTAAATAAGCATTTTCAAGCATTTTAGATCGTTGAAATCGTTCAATGGAAGCAATATTTAAAACGAATAAAAAAATTCGTCGTTTTTATTGTTTTACGCGTTAAAACGCGAAAAGCTCAAAACGTGCTTTTGCTAAAATAAGCATTTTCAAGCATTTTGATCGTTGAAATCGTTCAATAGACGCGCAAAAAAATAAAACGAATAATAAAATTCGCGTTTTATGTGCTTTACGCGTTAAACGCGAAAAAGCTCAAAACGTGCTGTTTTGCTAAAAAAGATTTCGCATTTTAGATCGCGAAACGCAAAAGAGCAATTAATAAAAACGAATTAAATTCTGTCGTTTTATGCTGTTTACGCTTAAACAGATTAAAGCTCAAACGTCGTTTTGCTAAATAGTTTTTCGCAGACGTTAACTTTCCCAAATAGACGCAATTAAAAAAAAACGAAAAAAAATTTTCCCGTTGTTTTATTTTTTTTACGCGTTAAAACGCAGTTTAAAGCTAAAAACGTGCTGTTTTGCTAAAATAAGCATTTTCAAGCATTTTAAATCGTTAAAACCGTTCAAATGGGAACAATATTGAAAAAAAACAAATTAAAAAAATTCCCTGTCGTTTTATGCTTTTTTTTAGGGTTAAAAACGCAGATTAAAGCTAAAAACGTGCTTTTTTGCAAAAATGGGCTTTTTCCCATTTTAGATCGTTGAAATCGTTCAAATGGGAAGAATAAAAAAACGAATAAAAAAAAAATTGTCTTTTTTATGTTTTTTTACGCTTTAAAAAACGCAGATTAAACCCTCAAAAGGCTTTTTTAAGATTTTCAAGCATTTTAGATCGGGGAAATCGTTTCAAATAGACGCAATAAAAAAAAAACGAATAATAAAAATTTCGTCGTTTTTAGGGTTTTTTTTCCCTTTAAAAACGCAGTTTAAAAAGCTAAAAACGTGCTGTTTTGCTAAAATAAGCATTTTCAAGCATTTTAGATCGTTGAAATCGTTCAAATAGACGCAAATATGAAATAAAACGAATAATAAAAATTTCGTCGTTTTATGTTTTACGCGTTAAAACGCAGATTGCCTGTAAAACGTGCTGTTTTGCTAAATAAGTATTTCAAGCATTTTAGATCGTTAAATCGTTCAAATAGATGCGCAATAATAAAACAATAAAAATTTCGCGTTTTCACGCCGTTTTACGCGTTAAAACGCTGATTAAAAGCCCGCAGCCGCGTGCCGTTTTGCTAAAATAAGCATTTTCAAGCATTTTAGATCGTTGAAATCGTTCAAATGCATTATTACTAAAAACGAATAATAAAAATTCGACGTTTTATACGGTTTTACGCGCTAAAACGCAGATTAAAGCCAAAACGTGCTGTTTTGCTAAAATAAGCATTTTCTTTACATTTTAGATCGTTGAAATCGTTCAAATAGTAGCTGGGCCATTAATAAAAACGAATAAACAAAAATTTTTGTCCTTTTATGCTGTTTTACGTTAAACACAGATTAAAGCTCAAAATGCTTGTTTTGCTAAAATAAGCATTTTCAAGCATTTTAGATCAAGCTGGAAATCGTTCAAATAGACGCAATATTAATAAAAACGAATAATAAAAAATTCGTCGTTTTTATGCTGTTTTACGTTAAACGCAGATTAAAGCTCAAAACGCGCTGTTTTGCTAAAAATAAGCATTTTCAAGCATTTTAAATCGTTGAAACGTTCAATAGCAATATTGATAAAAACGAATTATGTACTTCGTCGTTTTTATGCTGTTTTACGCGTTAAACGCAGATTAAAAGCTCAAAACGTGCTGTTTTGCTAGCAAAATAAGTATTTCTCAAGCATTTTAGATCGTTGAAATCGTTCAAATAGAAGCAATATTAATAAAAAAACGAATAATAAAAATCTGTCGTTTTATGCTGTTTTACGCGTTAAAACGCATCAAAGCTCAAAACGTGCTGTTTTGCTGCTAAAATAAGCATTTTCTAAGCATTGTAGATCGTTGAAATCGTTCAAATAGACGCAATAAAAAATAAAAACGAATAATAAAATTTCGTCGTTTTATGTTGTTTTACGCGTTAAACGCAGATTAAAGCTCAAAACGCGCTGTTTGCTAAAAATAAGCATTTTCAAAGCATTTAGATCGTTGAAATCGTTCAAATAGACGCAATATTAATAAAAACGAATAATAAAAATTGTCGTTTTATGTTGCGCCTACGCGTTAAAACGCAGATTACCAAAACGTGCTGTTTTGCTAAAATAAGCATTTTCAAGCATTTTAGATCATTGAAATCGTTCAAATAGAAGTAATATTAATAAAACGAATAACAAAAATTCGTCGTTTTATGTTGCTCTTTACGCGTTAAAACGCAGATTAAAGCTCAAAACGTGCTGTTTTGCTAAAATAAGCATTTTCAAGCATTTTAAATCGTTGAAATCGTTCAATAGACGCAATATTAATAAAAAAAAACGAATAATAAAAATTTTGCCGTTTTTATAAGCTGTTTTACGCGTTAAAACGCTGATTAAAAGCTCAAACGTGCTGTTTTGCTGCTAAAAATAAGCATTTCAAGCATTTTAGATGGTTGAAATTGTTCAAATAGACGCAACATTGTATGCCAAAAAATGAATAATAAAAATTCGTCGTTTTAGCTGTTTACGTTAAAATCGCAGATTAAAGCCTTCAAAACGTTGTTTTGCTAAAAATAAACATTTCAAGCATTTTAGATCGTTGAAATCAGTTCAAATAGAAGCAATATTAATAAAAACGAATAATGCACCCGTCGTTTTTATGCTGTTTTACGCGTTAAAACGCAGATTAAAAGCTGAAAACGTGCTGTTTTGCTAAAATAAGCATTTTCAAAGTACGTTAGATCGTTGAAATCGTTCAAATAAGCATATTAATAAAACGAATAATAAAAAATTCGTCGTTTTATGTTTCCACGCGTTAAAACGCAGATTAAAGCTCAAACGTGCTGTTTTGATAAAATAAGCATTTTCAAGCGTTTTAGACCGCTTAAAATGTTCTAAATAGACGCAATATTAATAAAAACGAATAATAAAATTCTGTCGTTTTTATATTGTTTTACGCGTCAAAACGCAGATTAAAAGCTCAAAAAACGTGCGCTGTTTTTGCTAAAATAAGCATTTCAAGCATTTTAGATCAAGCTGAAACTGTTCAAATAGAAGCAATATTAATAAAAACGAATGCACAAAATTCGTCGTTTTATGCTGTTTTACGCGTTAAAATCGCAGATTAAAACTCAAACGTGCTTGTTTTGCTAAAATAAGACTTCAAGCATTTTAGATCGTTGAAATCGTTCAAATAGACTCAATAAAAATAAAACGAATAATAAGAATTTCGTCGTTTTATGCTGTTTTACGCGTTAAAAACGCAGTCAAAGCTCAAACGTGCTGTTTTGGCTAAAAGTCAGTTAATTTTCAAGCATTTTAGATCGTTGAAATCGTCTAAATAGACGCAATATTAATAAAACGAATAATAAAATTTCTTGCTCGTTTTATGTTGTTTTACGCGTTAAAAACGCAGATTAAAGCTCAAAACGTGCTGTTTTGCTAAAATAGCATTTTCAAGCACGAGATCGTTGAAATCGTTCAAATAGACGCAATAAAAATAAAAATCGAATAATATAAATTTCGTCGTTTTTATGTTGTTTTACGCGTTAAAACGCATAAAGCCCAAAACGTGCTGTTTTACAGTCAAGCATTTTCAAGCATTTTAAATCGTTGGAAATCGTTCAAATAGAAGCAATATTGATAAAAACAACAAGCTGTACTTCAGTCGTTTTGTTGTTTTACGCGTTAAACGCAGATTAAAGCCTTCAAAATCGCGCTGTTTTGCTAAAATAAGTGATTTTCAAGCATTTTAGATCGTTGAAATCGTTCAAATAGACGCAATATTAAAAAAAAACGAATAATAAAAAATTCGTCTTTTTATGCTTGTTTTACGCGTTAAACGCTGATTAAAAGCTCAAAACGTGCTGTTTTGCTAAAATAAAGCATTTTCAAGCATTTTTAGATCGTTGAAATCTGTTCAAATAGACGCAATATTAATAAAAACGAATAATAAAAAATTCGTCGTTTTATGTCTTACGCGTTAAAACGCAGATTAAAGCTCAAAACGTGCTGTTTTGCTAAAATAAGCATTTTCAAGCATTTTAGATCGTTGAAATCGTTCAAATAGAACGCAATATTAATAAAAAACGAATAATAAAAATTCGTCGTTTTATGCTGTTTTACGCGTTAAAACGCAGATTAAAAGCTCAAAACGTGCTGTTTTGCTAAAATAAGCATTTTCAAGCATTTTAGATCGTTGAAATCGTTCAAATAGAAGCAATATTAATAAAAACGAATAATAAAAAATTCGTCGTTTTATGCTGTTTTACGCGTTAAAACGCAGATTAAAGCTCAAAACGTGCTGTTTTGATAAAAATAAGCATTTTCAAGCATTTTAGATCGTTGAAATCGTTCAAATAGACGCAATATTAATAAAAACGAATAATAAAAATTCGTCGTTTTATGCTGTTTTACGCGTTAAAACGCAGATTAAAGCTCAAAACGTGCTGTTTTGCTAAAATAAGCATTTTCAAGCATTTTAGATCGTTGAAATCGTTCAATAGAAGCAATATTAATAAAAACGAATAATAAAAAATTCGTCGTTTTATGCTGTTTTACGCTTTAAAAACGCTTAAAACGCAGATTAAAGCCTCAAAACGTGCTGTTTTGCTAAAATAAGCATTTTCAAGCATTTTAGATCGCTGAAATCGGGTCAAATAGACGTACATTAATAAAAACGAATAATAAAAAAATTCGTCGTTTTATGTCGTTTTAGGCGTTAAACGCGTGATTAAAGCTCTGTAAAACGTGCTGCCTGGTTAAAATAAGCATTTTCAAGCATTTTAGATCGTTGGAAATCGTTCAAATGGTGCTTACCGGTTAATAAAAACGAATAATAAAAAAATTTCGTCGTTTTTATGTTGTTTTTACGCGTTAAAAACGCAGATTAAAGTCAAACGCAGCTGTTTTGCTTAAAAATAAGCATTTTCAAGCATTTTAGATCGTTGAAATCGTTTAAATAGAAGGCACATTAATAAAAAACGAATAATAAAAAATTCTGTCATTTTATGCTGTTTTACGCGTTAAAAACGCAGATTAAAAGCTCAAAACGTGCTGTTTTGCCAAAATAAGCATTTTCAAGCATTTTTAGATCGTTGAAATCGTTCCCAAATAGAAAGAATATTAATAAAACGAATAATAAAAAATTGTCATATGCTGTTTTACGCGTTAAAACGCAGATTAAAGCTCAAACGTGCTGTTTTGCTAAAATAAGCATTTTCAAGCATTTTAGAGCGTTGAAATCGTTCAAATAGCTAATATTAATAAAAACGAATAATAAAAAATTCGTCGTTTTGGCGCTGTTTTACCCGTTAAAACGCAAGATTAAAGCCTTCCGCCAAAACGCGCTGTTTTACAAATAAATAAGCATTTTCTGCCATTTTAGCTTCTGTTTGAAATCGTTCCCAAATAGACGCAATATTAATAAAAACGAATAATAAAAATTTCGTCGTTTTATGCTGTTTACGCGTCAAAACGCAGATTAAAGCTCGCCAAAACGTGCTGGGCTGTTTTGCTAAAATAAGCATTTCAAGCATTTTAGATCGTTGAAACGTTCAAATAGCTAAATATGCTAATAAAAACGAATAATAAAAGAATTCGTCGTTTTATGCGCTGTTTTACGCGTTAAAACGCAGATTAAAGCTCAAAAACGTGCTGTTTTGCTAAAATAAGCATTTTCAAGCATTTTAGATCGTTGAAATCGTTCAAATAGAAGCAATAAAAAAAAAACGAATAATAAAAAATTCGTCTTTTTTATGCTGTTTTACGCTTTAAAAAACGCAGATTAAACCAAAAAAACGTGCTTTTTGCTAAAATAAGCATTTTCAAGCTTTTTTGATCGTTGAAATCGTTCAAAAGACGAAAATTTTAATAAAACAGCCTTGTCGTTTTTTGTTTTGGCTTTAAAAACGCAGATTAAACTCAAAACGTGCTGTTTTGCTAAAAATAAGATTTTCAAGCATTTTAGATCGTTGAAATCGTTCAAATAGAAGCAATATTAATAAAAACGAATAATAAAAATTTTGTTTTATTTTTTACGCGTTAAAACGCAGTTTAAAACCCAAAAAAACGTGCTGTTTTGTAAAATAAGCTTTTTTTCAAGCATTTTAGATCGTTGAAACTTTTAAATAAAAGAAAATTTTAAAAAAAACAAAAAAAAAAATCGTCTTTTATCTTTTTTAGCGTTAAAACGCAGATTAAAGCTCAAAACGTGCTGTTTCAAAAAAAAGATTTTCAAGCATTTTAGATCGTTAAAATCGTTCAAAAAAGAATATTAAAAAAACAAAAAAAAAAATTCGTCTTTTTTGCTGTTTTAGGGTTAAAACGCAGATTAAACTAAAAACGTGCTGTTTTGCTAAAATAAGCATTTTAAGCATTTTGATCGTTGAAATCGTTAAATAGAAGCAATATTAAAAAAAAAAACGAATAAAAAAAAATTCGTCTTTTTTGGTTTTAGGGTTAAAACGCAGATTAAAGCTCAAAACGTGCTTTTTTGCTAAAATAAGATTTTAAGCATTTTAGACGTTGAAATCGTTCAAATAAAAGCAATAAAAAAAAACGAAAAAAAATTTTCGCGTTTTATGTGTTTTACGCTTAAAACGAATTAAAGCTCAAAACGTGCTGTTTTGCTAAAATAAGATTTTCAAACATTTTAGATCGTTGAAATCGTTAAAAAGACGCAATAAAAAAACGAATAAAAAAAATTCGTGTTTTATGCTTTTTTAGGGTTAAAAACGAGTTTAAAAACTCAAAACGTGCTGTTTTGCTAAAATAAGCTTTTTCCCGGAAGGTTTGTTGAAATCTTTCAAAATCGCAATATTAAAAAAAAAACAAAAAGGTCCCCCGTCGTTTTATGTTGTTTTAGGGTAAAAAACGAAATTGCCCGGGGCTGTTTTTTTAAAAAAGCATTTTCAAGCATTTTGATCGTTAAAAATCGTTCAAATAAAGCAATATTAAAAAAAACGAATAAAAAAAAATTTGCCTTTTTTATGTTTTTTTACGCTTTAAAAGGGGGGGATTAAAGCTAAAAAACGGCTTTTTTGCAAAAAAATAAGCTTTTTTCAAGCATTTTGGTCGTTAAAATCGTTCAAAAAAGCAAATATTAAAAAAACAATAATAAAAAATTCGTCGTTTTATGTTTTTTTACGCTTTAAAAAACGCGATTAAACCCTAAAAAAAGGGCTGTTTTGCAAAAATAAGCATTTTAAAGTATTTTAGATCGTTGAAATCTTTCAAAAAACGCAAAAAAAATAAAAACCGGAAAAAAAAATTTCGTCGTTTTATCCCTTTTTACGCGCAAAAGCAGTTTAAAAAGCTAAAAACGTGCGGGCAAAAATAAGCTTTTCGGCATTTTAGATCGTTAAAATTGCCCAAAAAAAGCAATATTAATAAAAAAAATTTAAAAAAAATTTTGCCGTTTTATGTTTTTTCGCTTTAAAAACGCAAAAAGCCCCAAAAGGGCTGTTTTGCTAAAAAAACATTTTCAAGCATTTTGGGTCGAAAAAACCGTTCAAATAAAGCACTTTAAAATAAAAACGAATAAAAAAAATTCGCCGTTTTATGGGGTTTTACGCGTTAAAACGGTTTAAAAACCCTTCAAAAGGGCTGTTTTGCTAAAATAAGCTTTTTAAACTTTTTTGGATCGTTGAAATCGTTCAAAAGACCCCAATAAAAAAAAAAAGGGTAAAAAATTTCGCCGTTTTATGTTTTTTTAGGGTTAAAACGCAGATTAAAGCTAAAAAACGTGCTGTTTTGCTAAAATAAGCATTTTCAAGCTTTTTGATCGTTGAAATCGTTCAAAAAAAGGCAAATTAAAAAAAACGAATTTTAAAAATTGTCGTTTTTGCTTGTTTTACGCTTTAAAAAAGGGGCGATTTTTTTTTCCAAAAGGCTTTTTTTGCTAAAATAAGCTTTTTCCATTTTGATCGTTGAAATCGTTCAAATAAAAGCAAAAAAAAAAAAGAAAAATTTAAAATTTTTGCTTTTTTGTTTTTTTAGGGGTTTAAAAGCAAATTTGTTTTTTTAAAATAAGCATTTTCCCCCATTTTAGATCGCGGGAAATCGTTCAAAAGACGAATATTAAAAAAAAAAACGAAAAAAAAAAAATTTCCCCGTCTTTTTTATCCCGTTTCCCCTTTAAAAAACGCAGATTAAAGCTCAAACGTGTTTTTTTTGGTTAAAAAAACTTTTTTCCTTTTTAAACCGTTAAAACCGTTCAAATAGAAGACAATAAAAAAAAACGAATAATAAAAAATTCGTGGGAGGTTTTTTTAGGCGTTAAAACCAGATTAAAGCTCAAACGTGCTGTTTTGCTAAAATAAATTTTCAAGCATTTTAGATCGTTGAAATCGTTCAACAGACGAAAAAAAAAAAAACGAATAAAAAAATTTGTCGTTTTATGTTTTTAAGCGTTAAACCCCAAATTTTTTCCAAAACGTGCTGTTTTGCTAAAATAAGCTTTTTCAAGCTTTTTAAATCGTTGAAATCGTTCAAATAGACCCCAATATTAAAAAAAACGAATAAAAAAAATTTCGTCGTTTTATGTTGTTTTACGCTTTAAAAAACG
>NW_027046132.1:17500-32617 GCF_025399875.1 Dalotia coriaria | reverse complement strand
AAAAAAATTTTTCAATTTTTTTTTTTATTAATATTGTTCAATTTAACGATTTCAACGATTTTGTTTTAAAACTTTTTAAAAAAAACAGCACGTTTTGAGCTTTAATCTGCGTTTTAACGCGTAAAACGCATAAAACGACAAAATTTTTTTTTATTCTTTTTTTAAATATTCTTCATTTGAACGATTTAACGACAAAAAGCGAAAACAAGAAAAACCCCTTTTTGAGTTTAACCGCGAACGCGAAAAACAGAAAAAAATAAATTTTTTTTCGTTTTAAATATTTCCCCTTTTAACGGGTTCCCCAAATCAAAAGGGGAAAAATGCATTTTAAAAAACAGCACGTTTTGAGTTTTAACGCGTTTTAACGCGTAAAAAAGCATAAAAAACAAATTTTTTATTCTTTTTTATTAATATTGTTTCTAAACGATTTCAAGATCTAAAATGCGAAAAGAAAGAAAAACAGCACGTTTTGAGTTTTAATTGCGTTTTAAAGGGAAAAACAGCAAAAAAAACGACAAATTTTTTTAAATTTTTTTTTAAATACGTCTATTTGAACGATTTCAACGACAAAAAATCCCGTGTTTTTTTGCAAAACAGCATTTTTGAGCTTTAATCTGCTTTTTAACGCGTCGAAAAAAACGACAAATTTTTTTTAATTCGTTTTTATTAAATTTCATTTGAACGATTTCAACGATTAAAATGCTTGAAAATGTTTTTTTTTCGCAGTTTTGTTTTAATTTGCTTTAACGCAAAAAACAAAAACAAAAAATTTTATATCGTTTTTTTAATATTGTCTTTTTGAAGTTTTCAAGACCCGGGTTAAAAAAAGCTTTTTTGGAAAAAACAGAGTTTTGAGTTTAACTGCGTTTTAAGGGTAAACAGCTAAAAGACGAAATTTATTATTCCGTTTTTTAATATTGCTCTATTTGAACGATTTCAACGATTAAAATGCTTGAAAATGCTTATTTTGCCAGCACGTTTTGACTTTATCTGCGTTTTAACGCGTAAACAGCATAAAAAAAAAATTTTTATTATTCTTTTTTTATTAATATTGCTTCTATTTGAACGATTTCAACGACTAAAGCTTGAAAATGTTATTTGCAAACACACGTTTTGAGTTTAAACTGCGTTTTACCGTAAAACAGCATAAAAACGACAAATTTTTTATTCGTTTTTATTAATATTGCGTTTATTTGAAACGATTTCAACGATCTAAAATGCTTGAAAATGCTTATTTTAGAAAAACAGCACGTTTTGAGTTTTAATCTGCTTTTTAAGGGTAAAACAGCATAAAAAGACGAAATTTTTATTATTCGTTTTTATTATATTCCTTTTTGAACGATTTCAACGTTTCAAAAGCTTGAAAATGCTTATTTTAGCAAAACAGCACGTTTTGAGTTTTTAATCTGCGTTTTAACGCGTAAAACAATAAAAGACAAAATTTTTTATTATTCGTTTTTTTTAAATATTGCGCTATTTGAACGATTTCAAGGGATTAAAATGCTTTGAAAATGTTTTTATTTTAGCAAACAGACGTTTTATGTTTAACGCTTTTTAAGCGTAAAACAGTAAAAGACAATTTTTATTACTTTTTTATTAATATTGTTTCTATTTAAACGATTTCAACGTATCTAAATGCTTAAAAAGTTTATTTCAGCAAAACGACCTTTTGAGTTTAATCTGCGAAGCGCGAAAAACAAAGCATAAAACGACAATTAATTTTTTTTATTAATATTGCTCATTTGAAGATTTCAACGATCTAAATGCTTGAAAATGCATTTTAAAAAGCACGTTTTGAGTTTTCTGCGTTTTAACGCAAACAGCAAAAAGACAAAATTTTTTATTATTCTTTTTTATTAATTTGCTCTTTAACCGATTCAACATTAAAAATGGAGTTATTAAGCAAAACAGCACGTTTTGAGTTCTTTAATTGCAGTTTTAACGCGAAAACAGCATAAAAGACAATTTTTATTATTCGTTTTTTATTATATTGCTTTATTTAAAACGATTTCAAACGATCAAAATGCTTTGAAAATGCTTATTTTAGCAAAACAGCACTTTTTGAGTTTAATCGCGTTTTAACGCGTAAAACAATAAAAAGACGAATTTTTATTATTCGTTTTTATTTATCTTCTAAAAGGGATTTCAACGATCTAAAATGCTTAAAATGTTTTTTTAAAGCAAAAACAGATCGTTTTAGTTTAATCTGGTTTTTAAACGCGTAAAACAGCAAAAAAAACGACAAAATTTTATATTCTTTTTTATAATATTCGTTTTTAAACGATTTAACGTTTCTAAAATGCTTGAAAATGCTTATTTTAGCAAAACAGCACGTTTTGAGTTTTAATCTGCGTTTTAACGCGTAAAACAGCATAAAACGACGAATTTTTTATTATTCGTTTTTATTAATATTGCTCTATTTGAACGATTTAACGATCTAAAATGCTTGAAAAGTTATTTAGCAAAACAGCACGTTTTGAGTTTAATCTGCGTTTTAACGCGTAAAACAGCATAAAAACGACGAATTTTTATTATTCGTTTTTATTAATATTGCGTCTATTTGAACGATTTCAACGATCTAAAATGCTTGAAAATGCTTTATTTTAGCAAAACAGCACGTTTTGATTTTAATCTGCGTTTTAACGCGTAAAACAGCATAAAAACGACGAATTTTTATTATTCGTTTTATTAATATTGCTCTATTTGAACGATTTCAACGATCTAAAAATGCTTGAAAATGCTTATTTTAGCAAAACAGCACGTTTTTAGCTTTAATCTGCGTTTTAACGCGTAAAACAGCATAAAACGACGAATTTTTTATTATTCGTTTTTATTAATATTGCGTCTATTTGAACGATTTCAACGATCTATAATTTTTACGTTATCCTAAGCTAAAATTAAGACTTTTTTTATTGGTTTTAACGTAATAAACGAATTTTTTTTTTAAATTTTTTTTAACGTTATAAAAGCTAAGTTTACTTTTTAAGTAAAAATAATTTTTATAATTATTTAACTTAATTAAAATCATTTATTTTTAGCTTAACTAAAATAACAATTTTTATTTTATTTGTTTATTTGTAAAATTAAAAGAATTTAGTTTTGTTAAGTTAAAAAGAATTTTTTTTTTAATATGCTTTTGAAATGTAATTAAAAAAAAGTTGCTTATTTTAAAATCGTTTTAAGCTTTAATCGCTTAAACGAAAATTTTAAATATTATTTTTATTATTCTTTTGATTATTTCACGTTTTAAAATGCTTAAAGATTTAAGAAATGCTTAGCTTTTTTGATTTACGTTTTTAAGCGTATAACGCTAAAAACGATTTTTATTGATTTTTTTATTATTCGTTTTATATCTATTTAACGATCTAAAATGCTTAAAATGTTTATTTTAAGCAAAACAGCACGTTTTAGCTTTTAATCTGCGTTTTAACGCTAAAACAGCTTATAAAAGACGAAATTTTATTATTCGTTTTTATTAATATTGCGTCATTTGAACGATTTCAACGATCTAAAATGCTTGAAAAGCTTATTTTAAAGCAAAACAGCACGTTTTGAGCTTTAATCTGCGTTTTAACGCGAAAACAGCATAAAAATGACGAATTTTTTATTATTCGTTTTTATTAATATTGCTTCTATTTAAACGATTTCAACGATCTAAAAATCGCATGAAAATGCTTATTTTAGCAAACAGCATCGTTTTGAGCTTTAATCTGCGTTTCTTAATACGTAAAACAGCACAAAAACAACGAAATTTTTATTATTCGTTTTTATTACTATTGTTTCATTTGAAACGATTTCAACGGATCTAAAATGCTTGAAAACGCTTATTTTGCAGCAAACAGCACGTTTTGAGTTTTAATCTGCGTTTAACGGCGTAAACAGCATAAAACGACGAAATTTTTATATTCGTTTTTTATTTTATTGCGTCTATTTTAACGATTTCAACGATCTAAAAATGCTTGAAAAATGCTTATTTTAACAAACAGCACGTTTTAAGTTTTAATCTGCGTTTTTAACGCGTAAAACAGCATAAAACGACGAATCTTTTTTATTATTCGTTTTATTAATATTGCTTCTATTTGAACGATTTCAACGATATAAAATGCTTGAAATGCTTGTTTTTAGCAAAACAGCAATTTTGAGCTTTTTAATCTGCGTTTTAACGCGTAAAACAGCATAAAACGACGAAATTTTTTATTATTCCGTTTTATTAATATTGCGTCTATTTGAACGATGTCAACGATCTAAAAATGCTTGAAAATGCTTATTTTAGCAAACAGCACGTTTTGAGCTTTTATTCTGCGTTTTAACGCGTAAAACAGCATAAAAACGACGAATTTTTATTATTCGTTTTTATTAATATTGCGTCTGGCTTGAACGATTTCAACTATCTAAAATGCTGAAAATGCTTATTTTAGCAAAAACAGCATCGTTTTGAGTTTTATTCTGCGTTTTAAAGTAAAACAGCATAAAAAACGACGAAATTTTATTGTCTGTTTTATTAATATTGCGCCTATTTGAACGATTTCAACGACCTAAAAATGCTTGAAAATGCTTATTTTAGCAAACAGTATCGTTTTGAGCTTTTAATCTGCGTTTTAACGCGTAAAACAGCATGTACGACGAATCTTTTATTATTCGTTTTTATTAATATTGTTTCTATTTAAACGATTTCCAACGATCTTAAAATGCTTGAAAATGCTTTATTTTAGCAAACAGCACAAATGTTTTGAGCTTTAATCTGCGTTTTAACGCGTAAAACAGCATAAAATGGACGAATTTTTATTATTCGTTTTTATTAATATTGCTTCTATTTAAACGATTTCAACGATCTAAAATGCGAAAATGTTTTATTTTAGCAAAACAGCATCGTTTTGAGCTTTTAATCTGCGTTTTAACGCGCGTAAAACAGCATAAAAACGACGAATTTTATTATTCGTTTTTATTAATATTGCTTCTATTTGAACGATTTCAACGATCTAAAAATGTCAAAATCGCTTATTTTAGCAAAAAACAGCACGTTTTGAGCTTCTTTATTCTGCGTTTTAACGCGTAAAACAGCATAAAACGACGAAATTTTTATTATTCCGTTTTTTATTAATATTATAGTCTATTTTGAACGATTTCTTAACGATTCAAAATGCTTTAAATGCTTATTTTAGCAAAACAGCACGTTTTGAGTTTTAATCTGCGTTTTTTAACGCGTAAAACAGCATAAAATGACGAATTTTTTTATTATTCGTTTTATTAATATTGCTTCTATTTTAAACGATTTCAACGATCTAAAATGTTTTAAAAATGCTTATTTTAGCAAAACAGCACGTTTTGAGCTTTAATCTGCGTTTTAACGCGTAAAACAGCATGCTGTAAAATGACGAATTTTTATTATTCCGTTTTATTAATATTGTTTCTATTTAAAACGATTTCAACGATCTAAAATGCTGAAAATGCTTATTTTAGCAAAACAGCACGTTTTGAGCTTTTAATCTGCGTTTTAACGCGTAAAAACAGCATAAAACGACGAATTTTTTATTATTCGTTTTGCCATTGCTTCTATTTGAACGATTTCAACGATCTAAAAATGCTTGAAAATGCTTTATTTTAGCAAAACAGCACGGAAAGCTTTATTCTGCGTTTTAACGCGCAAAACAGCATAAAAACGACGAAATTTTATTATTCGTTTTTATTAATATTGCGTCTATTTGAACGATTTCAACGATCTAAAAATGCTTTTAAAATGTTTATTTTAAAGCAAAAAAACAGAAGCACGTTTTTGAGCTTTAATCTGCGTTTTAACGCGTAAAACAGCATAAAAATGACGAATTTTTTATTATTCGTTTTTTTATTAATATTGCGTCTATTTGAACGATTTCTAACGATCTAAATGCTTGAAAATGCTTATTTTAGCAAAAACAGCACGTTTTAGCTTTAATCAAGGCGTTTTGTAAATGCAAAACCGTTACAAAAACGACGAATTTTATTATCTGTTTTTTATTAATATTGCGCCTATTTGGACGATTTCAACGATCTAAAATGCTTGAAAATGCTTATTCCCAGCAAACAGCACGTTTTGAGCTTTAATCTGCGTTTTAACGCGTAAAACAGCATAAAAACGACGAAATTTTAATATTCGTTTTATTAATATAGCGTCTATTTGAACGATTTCAACGATCTAAAATGCTTGAAAATGCTAATTTTAGCACAACAGCACGTTTTAGCTTTAATCTGCGTTTTAGCGCGTAAAACAGCATAAAAACGACGAATTTTATTATTCGTTTTATTAATATTGCGCCCATTTGAAACGATTTCCGCAACGATCTAAAATGCTTGAAAATGCTTATTTTAGCAAAACAGCACGTGTTGAGCTTTAATCCGCGTTTTAACGCGTAAAACAGTACGAAACGACGAATTTTTATTATTCGTTTTATTAATATTGCTTCTATTTCCGGAACGATTTCAACGATCTAAAATGCTTGAAAATGCTACCAGCAAACAGCACGTTTTGAGCTTTATTCTGCGTTTTAACGCGTAAAACAACATAAAAACGACGAAATTTTTATTATTCGTTTTATTTTACGTGTCTATTTGAACGATTTCAACGATTCAAAATACTTGAAAATGCTTATTTTAAAGCAAACAGCACGTTTTGAGCTTTTAATCTGCGTTTTAACGCGTAAACAGCACATAAAAACGACGAAGTTTTTATTATTCGTTTTTATTAATATTGTTTATTTGAACGATTTCAACGATCTTAAAATGCTTGAAAATGCTTATTTTAGCAAAACAGCACGTTTTGAGCTTTAATCTGCGTTTTAACGCGTAAAACAGCATAAAAACGCATGTGACGAAATTTTTATTATTCCGTTTTTTATTAATATTGCGTCTATTTGAACGTGATTTCAACGATCTAAAATGGGTGAAATAAAGCGCATTTTAGCAGCAAAACAGCACGTTTTGTGCTTTTATCTGCGTTTTAACGCGTAAAACAGCATGCAAAAACTACGAAATATTTATTATTCGTTTTTATTAATATTGCGTCTATTTGAAACGATTTCAACGATCTAAAAATGCTTCGAAAATGTGCTTATTTTAGCAAAACCGCACGTTTTGAGCTTTTAATCTGCGTTTTAACGCGTAAAACAGCATAAAATGACGAATTTCTGGCTATTCGTTTTATTAATATTGCTCTATTTAAAACGATTTCCACGATCTAAAAATGCTGAAAATGCTTATTTTGTATAAAACAGCACGTTTTGAGCTTTAATCTGCGTTTTAACGCGTGAAACAAAGAAAAACGACGAATTTTTATTATCTTCGTTTTATTTTATTGCGTCTATTTGAACGATTTCAAATCGATCTAAAATACTTAAAATAAGCGACGAAGCAAAACAGCACGTTTTTGAGCTTTAATCTGCGTTTTTAACGCGTAAAAACAGCATAAAAACGACGAAGTTTTTATTATTCGTTTTTATTAATATTGCTTCTATTTGAACGATTTCAACGATCTAAAATGCTTGAAAATGCTTATTTTAGCAAAACAGCAATGTTTTGAGCTTTAATCTGCGTTTTAACGCGTAAAACAGCATAAAAAAACGACGAAATTTTTATTATTCGTTTTATTAATATTGCGTCTATTTGAACGATTTCCCTAACGATCAAAATGCGTGAAAATGCTTATTTTAGCAAACAGCAATGTTTGGTGCTTTTATTCCGCGTTTACCGCGTAAAAACAAGCATAAAAAACTACGAAATATTTATTATTCGTTTTATTAATATTGCGTCTATTTAAACGATTTCAACGATCTAAAATGCTGAAAATGCTTATTTTAGCAAAACAGCCTTTTGATTTTAATCTGCTTTTTAAGCGAAAACAGCAAAAAAACGACAATTTTTATTTTCGTTTTTATTAATATTGCTTCTATTTGAACATTTCAACGATCTAAAATGTTGAAAATTTTATTTTAGCAAAACAGCACGTTTTATTTATTCTGCGTTTTAACGCGTAAAAAAGCAAAAAAAGACAATTTTTTTATTATTTTTTTTTTAAATATTGCTCTTTTAACATTTCAACGATCTAAAATGCTTGAAAATGCTTATTTTAGCAAAACAGCACGTTTTGAGCTTTTAATCTGCGTTTTAACGCGTAAAACAGCATAAAACGACGAAATTTTTATTATTCGTTTTTATTAATATTGCTTCTATTTGACCGATTTCAACGATCTAAAATGCTTGAAAATGCTTATTTTAGCAAAACAGCACGTTTTGAGCTTTAATCTGCGTTTTAACGCGTAAAACAGCATAAAAATGACGAAATTTTTTATTATTCGTTTTTATTAATATTGCTTCTATTTGAACGATTTCAACGATCTAAAATGCTTGAAAATGCTTATTTTAGCAAAACAGCACGTTTTGAGCTTTTAATCTGCTTTTAACGCGTAAAACAGCATAAAAACGACGAATTTTTTATTATTCGTTTTTATTAATTTGCTCCTATTTTGAAACGATTTCAACGATCTAAAATGCTTGAAAATGCTTATTTTAGCAAAACAGCACGTTTTGAGCTTTATCTGCGTTTTAACGCGTAAAACAGCATAAAACGACGAAATTTTTATTATTCGTTTTTATTAATATTGCGTCTATTTGAACGATTTCAACGACTAAAATGCTTGAAAATGCTTATTTTAGCAAAACGGACGTTTTGAGTTTTAATCTGCGTTTTAACGCGTAAAACAGCATAAAAAGACGAATTTTTATTATTAGTTTTTATTAATATTGCTTCTATTTAACGATTTCAACGATCTAAAATGCTTGAAAATGCTTATTTTAGCAAAACAGCACGTTTTGAGCTTTTAATCTGCTTTTAACGCGTAAAACAGCATAAAAACGACGAAATTTTTTATTATTCGTTTTATTAATATTGCTCTATTTGAACGATTTCAACGATCTAAAATGCTTGAAAATGCTTATTTTAGCAAAACAGCACGTTTTGAGTTTTATCGCGTTTTAACGCGTAAAACAGCATAAAAACACGAAATTTTTATTATTCGTTTTTATTAATATTGCGTCTATTTGAACGATTTCAACGATCTAAAATGCTTGAAAATGCTTATTTTAGCAAAACAGCACGTTTTGAGCTTTAATCTGCGTTTTAACGCGTAAAACAGCATAAAAACGACGAATTTTTATTATTGTTTTTATTAATATTGCTTCTATTTGAACGATTTCAACTATCTAAAAATGCTTGAAAATGCTTATTTTAGCAAAACAGCACGTTTTGAGCTTTATTCTGCGTTTTAACGCGTAAAACAGCATAAAAACGACGAAATTTTATTATTCATTTTTATTTTTATTGCGTCTATTTGAACGTATTTCAACGATCTAAAATGCTTGAAAATGCTTATTTTAGCAAAACAGCACGTTTTGAGCTTTAATCTGCGTTTTAACGCGTAAAACAGCATAAAACGACGAATTTTTATTATTCGTTTTTATTAAATTGCTTCTATTTGAAACGATTTCAACGATCTAAAATGCTTGAAAATGCTTATTTTAGCAAAACAGCACGTTTTGATCTTTAATCTGCGTTTTAAACGTAAAATACGCTAAAAACACGAAATTTTTATTATTCGTTTTTATTAATATTGCGTCTATTTGAAACGATTTCAACGATCTAAAAATGCTTGAAAATGCTTATTTTAGCAAAACAGCACGTTTTGAGCTTTAATCTGCGTTTTAACGCGTAAAACAGCATTAAAATGACGAAATTTTTTATTATTCGTTTTTATTAATATTGCTTCTATTTAAACGATTTCAACGATCTAAAATGCTTGAAAATGCTTTATTTTAGCAAAACAGCACGTTTTGAGCTTTAATCTGCGTTTTAATACGTAAAACAGCATAAAACAACGAAATTTTTATTATTCGTTTTTATTAATATTGCTTCTATTTGAACGATTTAACGATCTAAAATGCTTGAAAATGCTTATTTTAGCAAAACAGCACGTTTTGAGCTTTAATCTGCGTTTTAACGCGTAAAACAGCATAAAACGACAGAAATTTTTATTATTCGTTTTTATTAATATTGCGCGTCTATTTGAACGATGTCAACGATCTAAAATGCTTGAAAATGCTTATTTTGGCAAAACAGCACGTTTTGAGCTTTATTCTGCGTTTGCGCGTAGTAACATAAAAACGACGGGTACATTATTCGTTTTTATTAATATTGCGTCTATTTGAACGATTTCAACGACCTAAAATGCTTGAAAATGCTTATTTTAGCAAAACAGCACACACGTTTGGTAATCTGCGTTTTAACGCGTAAAGCAGCATAAAAAGGACGAATTTTTATTATTCGTTTTTATTAATATTTAGCACCTATTTGAACGATTTTCAGCGATCTAAAATGCTTGAAAATGCTTATTTCAGCAAAACAGCACGTTTTGAGCTTTATTCTGCGTTTTTAACGCGTAAAACAACATAAAAACGACAGGAATTTTATTATTCGTTTTTTTTATTAATATTGCGTGTATTTAAACGATTTCAACGAATGTAAATGCTTGAAAATGCTTATTGTAAAGCAGCACGTTTTGAGCAATCTGCGTTTTAACGCGTAAAAGAGCAGCATAAAAATGACGAATTTTTATTATTCGGTTTTATTAATATTTAGCCTATTTAAACGATTTCAACGATCTAAAATGCTTGAAAATGCTTATTTTAGCAAAACAGCACGTTTTGAGCTTTAATCGCATTTCGCGCGTAAAACGGCATAAAACGACGAAATTTTATTATTCGTTTTTATTAATATTACTTCTATTTGAACGATTTCTAACGATCTAAAATGCTTGAAAATGCTTATTTTAGCAAAACAGCACGTTTTTGAGCTTTGTCTGCGTTTTAACGCGTAAAACAGCATAAAATGACCCGAATTTTTATTATTCGTTTTTGTTAATATTTAGCTTCTATTTAAACGATTTCAACGATCTAAAATGCTTGAAAATGCTTATTTTAGCAAAACAGCACGTTTTGAGCTTTTAATCTGCGTTTTAACGCGTAAAACAGCATAAAAACGACAGAAATTTTTATTATTCGTTTTTTATTAATATTGCTTCTATTTGAACGATTTCCAACGATCTAAAATGCGTGAAAATGCTTATTTTAGCAAAACAGCACGTTTTTGAGCTTTAATCTGCGCTTTTGCGCGTAAAACTGCATTAAAACGACGAATTTTTATTGAACTTTATTAATATTGCGTCTGTTGAACGATTTCAACGATCTAAAATGCTTGAAAATGCTTATTTTAGCAAAAACAGCACGTTTTGAAGGCTTTAGTAAGCGTTTTAACGCGTAAACAGCATAAAAACGGCAGAAATTTTTGGTATTCGTTTTTTATTAATATTGCGTCTATTTGAGACGATTTCAACGATCTACAAAATGCTTGAAAATGCTTGTTTAGCAAAACAGCACGTTTGAGGCCCAATCTGCGCGTGAAAAACAGCATAAAAACGACGAATTTTTATTATTCGTTTTTATTAATATTGCTTCTATTTGAACGATTTCAACGATCTAAAATGCTTGAAAATGCTTATTTTTAGCAAAACAGCACGTTTCGAGAGCTTTAATCTGCGTTTTAACGCGTAAAACAGCATAAAAACGACAGGAATTTTTTATTATTCGTTTTTATTAATATTGCGTCTATTTGAACGATTTCAACGTCTAAAATGCTTGAAAATGCTTATTTTAGCAAAACAGCACGTTTTGAGCTTTTATTCTGCGTTTTTAACGCGTAAAACAACATAAAAACGACGGGGTACATTATTCGTTTTATTTTTATTGCGTCTATTTAGCGGAACGATTTCAACGATCCTAAAATGCTTGAAAATGCTTATTTTAGCAAAACAGCACGTTTGAGCTTTTAATCTGCGTTTTAACGCGTAAACAACATAAAGCGGCAATTTTTTATTGATGCGTTTTATTAATGTGCGTCTATTTGAACGATTTCAGCGATCTAAATCTTGAAAATGCTTATTTTAGCAAAACAGCACGTATTGAGCTTTGTCAGCGTTTTAACGCGTAAACAGCATAAAACAGCAGGAATTTTATTATTCGTTTTTATTAATATTGCTTCTATTTGAACGATTTCAACGATCTAAAATGCTTGAAAATGCTTATTTTAGCAAAACAGCACGTTTTGAGCTTTTAATCTGCGTTTTAACGCGTAAAACAGCATAAAACGACGAATTTTTATTATTCGTTTTTATTAATATTGCGTCTATTTGAACGATTTCACGATCTAAAATGCTTGAAAATGCTTGAAAAGCTTATTTTTAGCAAAACAGCACGTTTGAGCTTTTAATCAGCGTTTTAACGCGTAAAACAGCATAAAAACACAGAAATTTTTATTATTCGTTTTATTAATATTGCGTCTATTTGAACGATTTCAACGATCTAAAATGCTTGAAAATGCTTATTTTAGCAAAACAGCACGTTTTTAGCTTTAATCTGCGTTTTGCGCGTAAAACAGCATAAAACGACGAATTTTTTCGTTTTTTTTTGCCTTTTTTTTGAAGGTTCAACGATCTAAAATGCTTGAAAATGCTTTTTTTTAGCAAAACAGCCGTTTTAGTTTTAAACTGCTTTTTTAAGCGTAAAACAGAAAAAAAACGACAAATTTTTTTATTATTCTTTTTTTATTAATATTCTCTTTTGAACGTTTAAACGATCTAAAATGCTTGAAAATGCTTATTTTAGCAAAACAGCACGTTTTGAGCTTTATTCTGCGTTTTAACGCGTAAAACAGCATAAAAACGAAATTTTTATTATTCGTTTTTATTTTTTTTTTGCGTCTATTTGAACGATTTAAACGATCTAAAATCTTGAAAATGCTTATTTTGAAAACAGCACTTTTTGATTTTTTAATCTGCGTTTTAACGGTAAAACAGCAAAAAAACGACGAATTTTTATTATTCTTTTTTATTAATATTGCTTCTATTTGAACGATTTCAACGATCTAAAATGCGAAAATGCTTATTTTAGCAAAAAACAGCACGTTTTGACCTTAATCTGCTTTTTTGACGCGTAAAACAACTAAAACGCAAATTTTTATTATTCTTTTTTTTATTAATATTGCGTCTATTTGAACATTCAACGATCAAAAAATGCATGAAAATGTTTTTTTGAAAAACAGCACTTTTTGAGCTTTATTCTGCTTTTTAACGCGTAAAAAAACATAAAAACTACAAAATTTTTATTATTCGTTTTTTATTAATATTGCGTCTTTTGAACGATTTAAACGATCAAAAAATGCAAAAATCTTATTTTGCAAAACAGCACTTTTGAGCTTTAACTGCGTTTTAACGCGTAAACAGCATAAAATGACGAATTTTTTATTATTTTTTTTTATTAATATTGCTTCTATTTAAACGATTTAAACGTCTTGCGAAAATGCTTTTTTTAGCAAAACAGCACGTTTTGAGTTTTTTATTCTGCGTTTAACGCGTAAAACACATAAAACACGAAATTTTTTATTTTCTTTTTTTATTAATATTGCGTCTATTTGAACGATTTCAACGATCTAAAATGCGAAAATGCTTTTTTAGCAAAACAGCACGTTTGAGTTCAATCTGCGTTTTAACGCGTAAAACAGCAAAAACGACGAATTTTTATTATTCTTTTTTTCATTAATATTGCGTCTTTTGAACGATTTCAACGATCAAAAATGCTTGAAAATGCTTTTTTTAGTAAAACAGCACTTTTTTTAATCTGCGTTTTAACGCAAAAACAGCAAAAACGCCAAATTTTTTTATTCGTTTTTAAAATTTGCTTCTATTTGAACGATTTCAACGATCTAAAATGCTTGAAAATGCTTATTTTGAAAACACCCTTTTTGAGAATCGCGTTTTAACGCGTAAAACAGCAAAAAAACGACGAATTTTTATTATTCGTTTTTATTAATATTGCGTCTTTGAACGATTTCAACGATCTTCTTGAAAATGCTTATTTTGCAAAACAGCACGTTTTGAGCTTTATTCTGCGTTTTAACGCGAAAAAACGCATAAAACACAAAATTTTTTATTATTCGTTTTTATTAATATTGCGTCTATTTGAACGACACGATCAAAATGCTTGAAAATGCTTATTTTAAAAACACTTTTTGAGTTTAATCTGCGTTTTAAGCGAAAAACAATAAAACGACGAATTTTTTTTTTCGTTTTTATTAATATTGCTTTTTAAACGATTTCAACGATCTAAAATGCTTGAAAATGCTTATTTTAGAAAAACAGCCTTTTTTGAGTTTTATTCCGTTTTAACGCGTAAAACAGCAAAAAACGACGAAATTTTATTATTCGTTTTTTATTTTTTGCGTCTTTTTGAACGATTTCAACGATCAAAAATCCCAAAATGCTTATTTTAGAAAACAGCACGCTTTTAGCTTTAAGCTGCTTTTTAGCGCGAAAAACAGCATAAAACGACGAATGATTATTCTTTTTTTATTAATATTGCGTCTATTTGAACGATTTCAACGATCTAAAATGCTTGAAAATGCTTATTTTAGCAAAACGCACGTTTGAGCTTTATTCTGCGTTTTAAGGGTAAAACAGCAAAAAAACGACAAAAATTTTTATTATTCGTTTTTTTTTATTGCGTCTATTTGAACGTTTCAACGATCAAAAATGCTTGAAAATGCTTATTTTAGCAAAACAGCACTTTTTGAGTTTTATTCTGCTTTTTTAAGCGTAAAACAGCAAAAAAACGACAAATTTTTTTTTTATTCGTTTTTTTTTTATTGCGTCTTTAACATTTCAACGATCAAAAATGTTTTGAAAATCTTATTTTAGAAAAACAGCACTTTTTTGATTTTTAATCTGCTTTTTAACGCGAAAACAAATAAAAACGACAAATTTTTATTATTCGTTTTTTTTTTAAATTTTTCTATTTGAACATTTCAACGATCTAAATGCTTGAAAATGTTTTTTTAGCAAAACAGCACTTTTTGAGCCTTAATCTGCGTTTTGGGGGGAAAAACAGCAAAAAAACGACAAAATTTTTATTTTTTGTTTTTTTTAAATTTGCGTCTATTTGAACGTTTAACGTTTTAAAAATGTGAAAATGCTTATTTTAGAA
>NW_027046132.1:5000-12500 GCF_025399875.1 Dalotia coriaria | reverse complement strand
CCCAAAAAATGACAAATTTTAATTTTTCTTTTTTTTTTTTTTAAAAAAAATCTAAAATGCTTAAAATTTTTTTCCCAAAACAAAAATTTTTATTTAAACGGTTTTAAGCAAAAACATAAAACGACTTTTTTTTTTTTTTTTTTAAAATTTTTGCTTTTTTGAAGATTTAAGTTAAAAATTTTTTTTAAAATTTTTTTAAAAGCAAAAAGATTTTATTTTTTTAATTGCTTTTAACGAAAAAGATAAAAAAGGAAATTTTTATTTTTGAAAATTCGCTTTTAAGGGTTTTAACGCTAAAAAGCTTAAAAGCTTTTTTAAAAAAAACCCTTTTTTTAATCTCTTTTTAAGGGGAAACACTAAAAGGAATTTTTTTAAAAATTTTTTATTTATTTTCTTTTAACGTTTAACACTAAAGTTGAAAATTTATTTTCCCAAAAAATTTTGGGTTTTTAAATTGCGTTTAACGCAAAAAACCCCAAAAAAGCTTTTTTTAACTTTTTTATTTATTCCTTTTAACGAAACACAAAAAAGGAAAAATTTTTTTTTTAAAAAAAAAGGTTTTATTTAACGGTTTTAAGGGAAAAAAACGCTAAAAAAGCTTTTTTTAACGTTTTATTAATTTGCGTTTTTAACGTTTAACGACAAAAGTTAAAATGCTTTTTTAAAAAAACCCTTTTTTAACGGTTTTAAGGGGCAAAAACCCCAAAAAAAATTTTTTTAACGTTTTAAATTTTTCTTTTAACGTTTAACACTAAAAAAAAAAATTTTTTTTTTTAAAAAAAGGTTTTTGATTTATTTCCTTTTTCCGGCAAAAAAAAAAAAAAACGTTTTATTAATTTGCGTTTATTTAACGATAAACAAAATTTAAAAATGTTTTTTAAAAAAAAGACGTTTTAGTTTTAATTGTTTTTAAGGCAAAAAAAAACGAGTTTTTTTATTTTTTTTTATTAAATTTTTTAAAGGGACAAATTAAATATTTTTAAAATGCTTTTTTAAAAAACGATTTTAGTTTAATTTTTTAAGCTAAAAAACCCAAAAAGAGTTTTTTTTATTTTTTTAAATTTTTTAAAACGATTTAACGTTAAAATTTTAAAAAGTTATTTTGAAAAACCAGTTTTTTTTAATTGCTTTTAAGCAAAAAGGGCAAAAAACGCGTTTTTTTTACAAAATTTTTTATTTAAATTTCCATTAAAAGTTAAAATCATTTTGAAAAACCCCTTTTAGAATTTTTTAAGAAAAAAAATTTTAAAATAAAATTTTTTAATTTTTTTATTTTTTTTATTTGCATTTAACGATTAAAAGTTAAAATGTTTTTTAAAAAAAAACCCCCCCCCTTTTTTTTTTTTTTAACCCAAAAAACCCCAAAAAAAAATTTTTTTTTTATTAATATTGCCATTTACGACAACGATTAAAATGCTTAAAAAATGCTTATTTTAGCAAAACAACGTTTTGAGCTTTAATTGCGTTTTAACCCAAAAAGCATAAAAAAACGTTTTTTATTATTCGTTTTTTTAATTTGCGTCTATTTGAACGATTTCAACGATTAAAAATGCTTGAAAATTTTATTTTGAAAAACCCTTTTGGCTTTAACGCTTTTTAAGGGAAAAAAAAAAAAACAAAAATTTTTAAACTTTTTATAATATTGCTTCTATTTGAACGATTTCAACGATCTAAAATGCATGAAAATGCTTTTTAGCAAAACAGCACGTTTTGAGCTTTAATCTGCGTTTTAACGCTCTAAAACAGAATAAAACGAGGAAATTTTTATTATTCGTTTTTTTAAATATTGCTTCTATTTGAACGATTTCAACGATCTAAAATGCTTGAAATGTTCATTTAGCAAAACAGACGTTTTGAGCTTTAATCTGCGTTTTAACGCGTAAAACAGCATAAAACGACGAAATTTTTATTATTCGTTTTTATTAATATTGTCTATTTAAACGATTTCAACGATCTAAAATGCTTGAAAATGCTTATTTTAGCAAAACAGCACGTTTTGAGCTTAATCTGCGTTTAACGCATAAAACAGCATAAAACACGAATTTTATTTTTCCCGTTTTATTAATATTGCGTCTATTTGAACGATTTCAACGATCTAAAATGCTTGAAAATGATTATTTTAGCAAAACAGCACGTTTTGATTTAATCTGCTTTTTAAAGCGTAAAAGCATAAACGACGAATTTTATTATTCGTTTTATAATATTCGTTCTTTTTTAAAACGATTTAACGATCTAAATGCTGAAAATGCTTATTTAAAGCAAAACAGCACGTTTTGAGCTTTAATCTGCGTTTTAACGTTTCAAACAGAATAAAACGAGGAAATTTTTATTATTTTTTTTATAATATTGCTTCTATTTGAAGGGATTTCAACGATCTAAAAATGCTTAAAAAATGCTTATTTTAGCAAAAGACGTTTTGGTTTTAATCTGCGTTTTAAGGGTAAAACAGCATAAAAACGACGAAATTTTTATTATTCGTTTTGTATTAATATTCTTCTATTTGAACGATTTCAACGATCTAAAATGCTTGAAAATGCTTATTTTAGCAAACAGCACGTTTTGAGTTTAATCTGCGTTTAACGCGTAAAACAGCATAAAACGACGAAATTTTATTATTCGTTTTTATAATATTGCGTCTATTTGCACGATTTCAACGATCTAAAATGCTTAAAAGCATTTTAAAAACAGCACGTTTTGAGTTTAATTTTGCTTTTTTAACGCATAAAACAGCATAAAAACGACGAAATTTTATTATTCGTTTTAATAATATTGCGTCTATTTTGAACGATTTCAACGATCTAAAATGCTTAAAAAATGCTTTTTTTTAGCAAAACGCTTTTTTGAGTTTAATCTGCGTTTAACGCTAAAACAGCATAAAAACTAGAATTTTTATTATTCGTTTTTATTATATTGCTTCTATTTGAACGATTTCAACGATCTAAAATGCTGAAATGTTTATTTTAGCAAACAGCACGTTTTGAGCTTTATTCTGCTTTTTAACGCAAAAAACAGCATAAAAACGACGAAATTTTTATTATTCGTTTTTTATTAATATTGCGTTTATTTAAAAACGATTTAAAACGATCTAAATGCTTGAAAATGTTTATTTTAGCAAAACAGCACGTTTTGAGCTTTAATCTGCGTTTTAACGCGTAAACACAAAAAATGACGAATTTTTATTATTTTTAACGATAAAACAGCATAAAACGACGAAATTTGATTATTCCTTATTTTATTAATATTGCGCATTTGAACGATTTCAACGATTTAAAAGCTTGAAAACCCATTTTAAAAACAAAAATTTTTTTTTTGGTTTTAATCTGCGTTTTAACGCGTAAAACAGTTCATAAAAACGATGAAATTTATATTCGTTTTTATTAATATTCGTCTATTTGAAGATTTAACGATCTAAACGCTTGAAAATCTCATTTAAAAACAGCACTTTTTGATTATTTTTTTATTTGCTCTATTGAACAACAACATAAAAACGCAAAATTTTATTATTCGTTTTACAATATTGCATTTATTTTAACAATTTCAACGATCTAAAAACTTGAAAAACGCTTATTTTAGAAATTACAGCCGTTTTGATTTTAATTGCTTTAACGCGTAAACAGCTTTAAGATCACAAATTTTAAATTATTCGTTTTTATTAATATTGCATTTTTGAGATTTTAAATCTAAAATGCTTAACGCGTAAAATAAAAACAGCACGTTTTGAGTTTTTAAATCTGCGTTTTAACTTTAAACATTTCAAAACGACTAAATTTTATTATTCGTTTTTTATTAATATTGCTTTTATTTGAACGATTCAACGTTTTAAATGCTTGAAAATGCTAAATTTTGCGAAATTAACGTTTTAGTTTTAATCTGCTTTTTAACGATTTAACGATCTAAAATGCGACGAAAATTCGTTTTTATTAATATTGCTCTATTTGGATTTAACTGGTTCTTAACGCTAAAAAATAAAATCGAGAAATTATTATCGTTTTTTTAATCTGCTTTAACTTTAACGAATAAAACGAAAATTTTTTAATCGTTTTTATTAATATTGTTCATTTTAAGTTTTCACTCTAATCGAAAACAGCATAAAACGAAAATTTTAATTAGCAGTTTTTATTAATTGCTTTTTAAGGGTAAACATCTAAAATGCGAAATTTTTATTAAAAACGTTATGAATATTGCTTTAATCGCGATTTCTAACAATAAAATGCGAAATTTTTATTATACACGTTTTGAATATTTCTAATCTGCCGATTTAACGCGTAAAAAGCATAAAAATGACGAAATTTTTATTATACATTTTATTTGGTTATTCCCGATTTCAACGATCTAAAATGCTTGAAAAATGCAAAAATTTTTAAAAGCATCGTTTTGATTTAATCTGCTTTTAACCGATTTCAGCATAAAAACGACGAAATTTTTATTATTTTTATTAATATTGCATCTATTTGAACAATTTCAACGATCTAAAATGCTTTTGGAAAATGTTTATTTTAACAAAACAGCACGTTTTGAGCTTAATCTGCGTTTAACGCGTGAAACAGCATAAAACGACAAATTTTATTATTCGTTTTATTAATATTGCTTCTATTTGAACGATTTCAACGATCTAAAAATGCTTGAAAATGCTTTATTTTAGCAAAAACAGCACATTTTGGTTTTAATCTGCGTTTTAACGCGTAAAACAAAAGCATAAAACGACGAAATTTTTATTACCTGTTTTTGCCATTACGTTTTTATTTGAACGATTTAACGATCTAATGCTTGAAAATGCTTATTTTAGCAAAACAGCACGTTTTGAGCTTAATCTGCGTTTTAACGCGTGAAATGCGCTAAAACGACGAAATTTTATTATTCGTTTTTATTAATATTGCGTCTATTTGAACGATTTCAACGATCTAAAAATGCTTGAAAATGCTTATTTTAGCAAAACAGCACGTTTTGAGCTTTAACTGCGTTTTAACGCGTAAAACAGCATAAAAACGACGAATTTTATTATTCGTTTTATTAATATTGTTTATTTGGAACGATTTCAACGATCTAAAATGCTTGGAAAATGTTTTTATTTTAAAGCAAAACAGCACGTTTTGAGCTTTAATCTGCGTTTCGCGTAAAACAGCATAAAAACGACGAATTTTTATTATTCGTTTTTTATTAATATTGCTTCTATTTTGAACGATTTCAACGTGATCAAAAATGCTTGAAAATGCTTTAATTTAGGAAAACAGCACGTTTTGAAAGCTTTTAATCTGCGTTTTAACGCGTAAAACAGCATAAAAACGACGAAATTTTTATGACTGGTTTTTTATTAAAAACGAAAATGCTTGAAAATGCTAATTTTAGCAAAACAGCAAAGTTTTGAGCTTAATCTGCGTTTTAACGCGTAAAACAGCATAAAACGACGAATTTTTTATTATCTGTTTTATTAATATTGCGTCTATTTGGAACGATTTCAACGATCTAAAATGCTTGAAAATGCTTATTTTAACAAAAAAAACAGCACGCGTTTTGAAAGTTTTAATCTGCGTTTTAACGCGTAAAAACAGCATAAAAACGACGAAAATTTTTATTATTCGTTTTTACTACTACGTGCCTTGAACGATTTCAACGATCAAAATGCTTGAGAATGCTTATTTTAGCAAAACAGCAACGTTTTGTTTTAATCTGCGTCTTAAACGCATAAAACAGCATAAAACGACGAATTTTATTATTCGTTTTATTATTGCTTCTATTTGAAACGATTTCAACGATCTAAAATGCTTGAAAATGCTATTTTAAAGCAAAACAGCACGTTTGAGTTAATCTGCGTTTTAACGCAGTAAAAACAGCATAAAAACGACGAATTTTATTATTCGTTTTTATTAATATTGCTTCTATTTGGAACGATTTTAACGACTAAAATGCTTGAAAATGCTTATTTTAGCAAAAACAGCACGTTTTGAGCTTTTAATCTGCGTTTTAACGCGTAAAACAGCATAAAAATACGAATTTTTATTATTTCTTTTTATTAATATTGTTCTATTTGAACGATTACAACGATCTAAAATGCTTGAAAATGCTTATTTTAGCAAAACACGTTTTGACTTTTAACTGCGTTTTAACGCGAAAAACATAAAAACGACGAAATTTTTATTATTCGTTTTTTTTAAATTTTTTTGCGTCTATTAGAACATTTCAACGATCTAAAATGCTTAAAATCTTATTTTAGCAAAACAGCCGTTTTGAGCTTTTAATCTGCGTTTTAACGCGTAAAAAAACAAAAACGACAATTTTTATTATTCGTTTTTATTAATATTGCTTCTATTTGAACGATTTCAACGATCTAAAAATGCTTGAAAATGCTTATTTTAAAAAACAGCACGTTTTGAGCTTTAATCTGCGTTTTAACGCGTAAAAAAAACATAAAAACGAAAATTTTATTTTTTTCGTTTTTATTAATATTTGCGTCTATTTAACGTTTCAACGATCTAAATGCTTGAAAATGCTTATTTTAAAAACAGCACTTTTTAAGCTTTAATCGGGTTTTAACGCGTAAACACACTAAAACGACGTTTTTATTATTCGTTTTTATTAATTTTCCCGTAATTTGAACGTTTAAACGATCTAAAATGCTTGAAAATCTTTTTAGCAAAACAGCGTTTGATTTTAATCTCGTTTTAACGCGAAAACAGCATAAACGACAATTTTTATTATTCGTTTTATTAATAAAACCCTTTATTTGAACGATTTCAACGACCTAAAATGCTGAAATTTTTTTTTAGCAAAACAGCACGTTTGGCTTTATTCTGCTTTTTAACGCGTAAACATCATAAAAACGACAAAATTGTTATAATTCGTTTTTATTATATTCGTCTATTTAACGATTTCAAAATCTAAAATGCTTGAAAATGCTTATTTTTTAGCAAACATCACGTTTTGAGCTTTTAACCGTTTTAACGCTAAAACAGCATAAAATGAGAATTTTTTATTATTCGTTTTATTAATATGGCCTCTATTTGAACACAACGATCTAAAATGCTTGAAAATGCTTATTTTAGCAAACAGCAGTTTTAAAGTTTTTAATCTGCGTTTTAACGCGTAAAAAAAAACGACGTTTTTTATTATTCTTTTTTATTAATATTGCGTCTATTTGAACCCGATTTCAACGATCTAAACAGTTTGAAAATCTTATTTTCGCAAAACAGCACTTTTTGAGCTTTATTCTGCGTTTTAACGCGTAACAGCATAAAACGAGAAAATTTTTATTATTCGTTTTTATAAGGGCGTCTATTTGAACGATTTCAACGATCTAAAATGCTTGAAAATGTTTTATTTTAGCAAAACAGCAGTTTTGAGCTTTAATCTGCGTTTTAACGCGTAAAACAGCATAAAATGACGAATTTTTATTTTCGTTTTTTTAATTTTTGCTTCTATTTGAACGATTTCAACGATCTAAAATGCTTGAAAATGCTTATTTAGCAAAACAGCACGTTTTGTTTTAATCTGCTTTTAACGCGT